>NW_004443984.1:5877153-5952676 GCF_000243295.1 Trichechus manatus latirostris
ACCACATGATCTTATCAATCGATGCAGAAAAGGCATTTGACAAAGTCCAACACCAATTCCTGATAAAAAATATCTCAGCAAAATAGGAATAGAAGGGAAATTCCTCAACATAATAAAGGGCATGTATACAAAGCCAACAGCCAACATCATCATAAATGGAGAGAGTCTGAAAGCATTCCCCCTGAGAACAGAACAAGACAAGGACGCCCTTTAACACCATTCTTATTCAATATTGTGCTGGAGGTCCCAGCCAGAGCAGTTAGGCTAGAAAAAGAAATAAAGGGCATCGAAATTGGTAAGAAAGAAGTAAACGTATCTCTGTTTGCAGATGATATGATCTTATACACAGTCAGAATCCCAAAGAATCCACAAGAAAACTACTGGAACTAATAGAAGATTTCAGCAAAGTATCAGGATACAAGAGAAACGTACAAAAGTCAATTGGATTCCTCTACATCAACAAAGAGAACTTCAAAGAGGAAATCACCAAATCAATACCATTTACAATAGCTCTCAAGAAGATAAAATACTTAGGAATAAATCTAACCAGAGATGTTAAAGACCTATACAAAGAAAACTACAAGACACTACCGCAGGAAACCAAAAGAGACCTACAAAAGTAGAAAAACATACCGTGCTCATGGATAGGAAGACTCAACATTGTGAAAATGTCAATTCTACCCAAAGTGATCTACAGATACAATGCAATTCCGATCCAAATTCCAATGGTATTTTTTAATGGGATGGAGAAATAAATCACCAACTTCATACAGAAAAGGAAGAGGCCCCGGATAAGTAAAGCGTTACTGAAGAAGAAGAACAAAGTGGGAAGCCTCGCACTACCTGATTTTAGAACCTATTATACCGCCACAGTAGTCAAAACAGCCTGGTACTGGTACAACCACAGATACACAGACTAATGGAACAGAATTGAGAATCCAGACATAAATTCATCCACCTATGAGCAGCTGATATTTGACAAAGGCCAAAGTCCGTTAATTGGGGAAAAGACAATCTCTTTAACAAATGGTGCTGGCATAACTTGATATCCATCTGCAAAAAAATGAAACACGACCCATACCTCATACCGTGCACGAAAACGAACTCAAAATGGATCAAAGACCTAAACATAAAATCAAAAACAATAAAGTTCATGGAAGAAAACAACATAGGGACTATGCTAGGAGCCCAAATACATGGCATAAACAGAATATAAACCATAAGTAACAATGCACGAACACCAGAAGAGAAACTAGATAACTGGGAGCTCCTAAAAATCAAACACTTATGCTCATCAAAAGACTTCACCAAAAGAGTCAAAAGACAACCTACAGACTGAGAAAAAAATTTTGGCTACGACAAATCTGCTTATCATCTAATCTCTAAAATCTACAAGATATTGCAAAGCCTCAACAACAAAAGACAAATAACCTAATTAAAAAATGGGCAAAGGCTATGAACAGGCACTTCACCAAAGAAGACATTCAGGTGGCTACCAGATACACAAGGAAATGCTCATGATCATTAGCTATCAGAGAAATGCAAATCAAAATTACAATGAGATACCATCTCACCCCAACAAGGTTAGCCTTAATCCAAAAAACACAAAATAATAAATGTTGGAGAGGTTGTGAAGAGACTGGAACACTTATACACTGCTGGTGGGAATGTGAAATGGTACAACCACTTTGGAGATTGATTTGGCACTTCCTTAAAAAGCTAGAAATAGAAGTACCATATAATACAGAAATCCCACCCCTTGGAATATATCCTAGAGAAATAAGAGCCATCACACGAATAGATATAGACACACCCATGTTCACCTCAGCACTGTTCACAATAGCAAAAAGATGGAAACAACCTAGGTACTCATCAACGGACGAATGGATAAACAAATTATGGTATTTTCACACAATGGAATACTATGCAATGATAAAGAATAACGATGAATACGAAAAACATCTCATAACATGGATGAATCTGCAGGGCATCATGCTTAGTGAAATTAGTCAGTCACAAAAGGATAAATATTACATGAGACCACTATTATAAGAACTCAAGAAAAGGTTTAAACACAGAAGAAAACATTCTTTGATGGTTACGAGGATGGGAAAGGAGGGAGAGGGTTATTTACGAACTAGATAGTAGACAAGAATTATCTTAGGTGAAGGGAAGGACAGCACACACTACAGGGGAAGTCAGCACAACTGGACTACACCAAAAGCTAAGAAGTTTCCTGACTACAACCAAACACTTCGAGGAACAGAGTAGCAGGGGCGGGGTCTGGGGACCATGCTTTTCCGGGGACATCCAGGTCAATCGGCATAACAAAGTTTACTAAGAAAATGTTCTTCATCCCACTTTGGTGAGTGGCTTCTGGGGTCTTAAAAGCTAGCTAGCAGCCATCTAAGATGCATCAATTGGTCCCAAGTCACTGGAGTAAAGGAGAACGAAGAACACTAAAATCACAAGGAAAACATTAGCCCGAGAGACAGAAAGGGCCGCATAAATCAGAGACTCCATCAGCCTGAGACCAGAAGAACTAGATGGTGACAGGGAATACAACAGAGAGTCCCTAACAGAGCAGGAGAGAAGTGGAGTGCAGACCTCAAATTCTAGTAAAAAGACCAGACTTAATGGTTTGGCTGAGACTGAAGGGACCTTAGAAGACACGGCCCCCGCACTCTCTGTTAGCCCGAAACTGAAATCTTTCCTGAAGCCAACTCTTCAAACATAGATTAGGCTAGAATATAAGACATAAAATGATACTCGTGAAGAGAGTGCTTTTTAGCTCTAGTAGATACATGAGACTAAATGGGAAGTTCCTGTCCAGAGGCGAGATGAGAAGGCAAAAAGGGACAGGAGCTGGTTGAATGGACATGGGTAATCTGGGGTTGAAAGGAGTGTGATATCTCAGTCCAGGGAGAGCAACTAGAGTCACATAACAATGTGTGTATAAATTTTTGTATGAGAAACTAACTTGAACTATAAACTTGCACTTAAAGCACAACAAATAAATAAATGCATACATTAAAATGTCTATACAGAGGCACACATTTTTCCTTTTGCCTCAGGCAAGGCACTGCTTTCTAGTCTAGTCTGGGAAAACAATCCTGCTGTTCCTCCTGTTTCTCTAAGATACTCTGCCACTGCCTTCAAATTCTCTTCTCCCTTATCTACTTCATAAATTTTCTAAATTCTCCTAAAGGATTAGGTTTTGGCACAACATTGTGTTTTTAAGACTTATCCTTATTGGTAAGTACAACCAAACCAAACCAAACCCATTGCCATTGAGTCAATTCTGACTCATAGTGACCCTGTAGGACAGAGTAGAACTGCCCCCATAGGGTTTCCAAGGAGCAGCTGGTGGATTCATACTGCTGAGCTTTTGGTTAGCAGCCAAGTTCTTAACCATTGTACCACCAGGGCTCCATTGATAACTATAGCTCTAATTTATTTTCATTGCTTCATAGTATTCCTTTGTATTAATATACCACAATTTACCCATTTTCCAGTTGATAGACATTCAGATTATTTCCAATTCTTTTATTTCAAAAAAGCTAAAATGAATATTCCTGTACATGTCTCTCTAAGCACACGTGCAAGAACTTCTCTAGGCATATTCCCAGGAGTGGAATTGATGCACTCAAGATGACAGGCACATTGTCAGTCTCACTAGTGTTTGTACCAATTCCAAAGTGGTTGTACAAATGTACAACCTCATTAGCAGTGCTGAGAGTTTTTATTGCTCCACACCTTCCCAAACACTAATGTGTTGAGCGTTCGCCACATAATGCTCCAACACAAATATTGTCAGGCTTATTTTTTGCCAATCTGATGGGGTGAAACTTGCATTTAACCGGCATTTCTCTACTATTGAGGGTGAACATTTTTTCAAAGGATTATTGGCCATTTCTTTGTCATACATAGTAATTTTCTTATTTGTGGTTTCTCCCCTTTTTTCTTAAGTAATCTTACCTGAAGTTTGTTCTTTTCAAAGAACTAGCTTTGGTCTTTGCCAGTTCTTTCAATTCTCTTTATATTTGTTTAACATTTCTTTATTTTGTCCTCATTCTTGAGTAACAGTTTCGCTGGGTATAAAACTGAAGGCTGACAGGTTTTGTTTTGTTTTGTTTTTCCCTCTATCTTCTGGATTCTATTGTTGCTATTGGGAAATCTGCTTTAACATTTAATTATGGCTTTTTTTTCAGGTAATTTGTATTTTATCTGTGATTGGCTGTAGATTTTTCTCTTTGTCTTTGGTATTCTGAAGTTTTAGTAGGATATATGTGAATGTGGAATTAGTTTGTTTTTTAAACTCTACTTGGGGTTCACTGTGATTTCTGAATCTGAGGATTCATGTCTCATTAATTCTGGACAGTTCTGCATTATTATCTCTTTGAATATCACCTCCCCACATTCACCACCAATTCTCTCTATTCTTCCTTCCTGAAATTCCAATTAAATATATTTTAAACATTTTCATTCAATTCTTCATGCCTTTTAACCTCTCTTTCATATTTTCCATCTCTTTATCTCCTTATGCTGCAATTTGAGAAATTTCTTCAGCTTTACTTTCTAGATCAATGCTTCTCAATTGGTCTATTCTGCTCTATAACCTATCCCTTAAGCATTTCATTTTCAATGACTTTATTTTTCATTTCTAGAAATTTTACTGGATTCTACTTCAAATCTGCTTGGGCAGTCTCTTATTCTATTCTCATGTTTTTTATTCCTTATTGTTTAATCATATTAAACACAATTTCTGGGTATATATTATTAAAAAAAAATTCCATGGGCCTTTATTTGTTGGAACCCTGTATGACCTGGATAGTGTATCGCTCTAGAGAAATTTAAAGTTTTTTTGTTTGTTTGTTTGGTTTGGTTTTTTTTGGGGGGAGGGGCAGGGGGGTAGTGTAGGACATAATATCTGATACATACCTATACTAAAAAATTGTTTGTTGTTATCTGACATTCAGATTTAATTGGACTCCTATATTTTATCGACAGCACTCTCACTTGGTGTGAAGCCAAAATCTCATCTCCTATCCCCAAACAGTTGTTAAGACTTCAGCACCTTACTTACCAAAATTGGCAAACAAAACACCAATGCAAAAAAAAAAACCCATTAACCTTATGACTTGAGATTCCATTTCTTCTTGGTTTTTATTTCATCTTTGTTTTTGACCCCTGGGGCTTTCCTTTACTTTCAGAAGGAAGTCTTAGATTAGTCATTTTGAAAACAAAAGGCCAAAAAGCTTGCAGGCCACTTCTGCTTCTTGCATTCCATATACTTCCCATGAGGCAATCAGTACAGACATGGCACCCCTCTTGAATGAAGAAAGTGCAAAATACAGGGGAACAAAATATAAACTGATATCTTGACATATGATTCATCCACACAAGTAAAGGATTTAAGTAGAATCAGTTATTGTGTGAGGTCATTATTGCATTGATTGAAAAGACTCTTTTCTTCTTTCCATTGTACTGCAGCAAAGTCTTCTTGGCAAACTCAGCTAAAGCTGAGGGATCCACCCCATGGAGAGATGCCTAGCAGATGCCAATGACTCCAAGGACGGCTTGGATTTCAACCTCATGAAGGATTACATGATCCTGAATGGCCCCCAAAAGATAGCTGTTGTGGTGCTGTGCACCCCTCTGGGCCTGCTAAGCGTCCTGGAGAACCTGGCTGTGCTCTACTTGATCCTGTCCTCCCACCGGCTCCGCAGGAAGCCCTCATACCTATTCATTGGCAGCTTGGCTGGGGCTGACTTCCTGGCCAGTATGGTCTTTACCTGCATCTTTGTAAATTTCCACGTCTTCCATGGTGTGGATTCCAAGGCTGTTTTCCTGCTGAAGATATGCAGCGTGACCATGACTTTCACAGCCTCTGTGGGCAGTCTGCTGCTCACCGCCATTGACCGTTACCTCTGCCTGCACCACCCACCTGCATACAAAGCTCTACTCACCCAGAGGAGGGCACTGGTGACTCTGGGCATCACGTGGGTCCTCTCAGCATTGGTCTCCTATCTGCCCCTCATGGGATGGACTTGCTGTCCCAGTCCCTGCTCTGAGCTTTTCCCACTGATCCCCAATAACTATCTGCTGGGTTGGCTCCTCTTCATCACCACTCTCTTCTCTGGCATAATCTACACCTATGGGCACGTCCTCTGGAAGGCCCATCAGCATGTAGCTAGCTTGGCTGAGCACCAGGAGAGGCAGGTGCCAGGAATGGCCCGGATGAGGCTGGACGTGAGGTTGGCCAAGACCCTGGGGGTGGTGCTGGCTGTGCTGCTCATTTGCTGGTTCCCAGTACTGGTCCTCATGGCCTACAGCCTGTTCACTAAGCTAAGCGACCAGGTCAAGAAGGTCTTCACCTTCTGCTGCATCCTGTGCCTTTTGAACTCAATGGTCAACCCTGTCATCTATGCCCTGCGGAGTGGGGAAATCCGCTCTTCCGCTCACCACTGCCTGGCCCACTGGAAGAAGTACCTGCCAGGACTCAGCCCTGAGGGAAAAGAAGAGGCCCCGCGATCTTCAGTCACCGAGACAGAAGTTGACGTGAAAATCACACAGTAGACAGATTCCAGAGGTCTACACAGCTCTAGTTGCCGATGAGGTCTCTTTCCCAGTTTTAAATGACCCAAGTGAGAAACCATTTCACTTTCTGGAGGACAGAGAGCAGTCTTGACTGCCTCATCTTATTTGAACCACCCCAGGAGCCTAGATAGGTACACCTCTTCACTGATATTGGGACTGGCCCCCAGAGCATGACTGGACCATGCCTACTGTTGGGAGCTAAGCCCTACGAGGGGTGGCAGGAGACAAAAGGGCCTGGGGCAGGGTCAGTCCACATCAGGTCAGGAAAACCCCCAGCAAGATAACTTCATGCCTGCATCCTTCAGAGACCATAGGGAGCCAGAGAGGGCCTTCAGGGCCAGCAGTGAGTGACTTGGAGGAAATCTGAGGAAAATAGATAGTTCTCCTGGGAACTCAGGGTATGGGCCAGCTGAATGGCCCCTTGTTCCTGCTTAATTTTGGGGGTTTTTTGGTTTTGGAGCTGTGAAAGCAGATGCCCTAGGCCCCACCTTCAGGTCCCTCTTGTTCAATGAGGACCAAGAACTGGGATATGATGAGGCTGCTGATCCATCTCTTGCAGAGGAAACTGATATACCTCCAGCTCAGGACATCTTGTTATAAGGACAAGGGCCCTCCCTGACAACCTGCTAATCCCCACTCACAGTCACTGTGACCTCTTAGGTCCCTAGGGAATATGGAGGAGGCTAGAATTTCTTGGGACACAGGATCTTCAGTTTTTTACTGATCTTGTGAAGTCCTGCTTGGTGGAGCCAATGGGAGCAGGCAGTGTCCCTGTTTAACCAAGCTCCAAAAATGGAGATACTAACAAAGATTTTATAGGCCCCAAAGTGTTCCCAGTCTCTTCTCAATTCAGCCCCCTTTGCCTTCTCTGCACCCCAATAATGCATAATAAGCAGAACAACTGGGAGGAGGGGGAAATTTCTTTTCTACGCACCTGGCACTGGGCTGGCATCCCATGGTCCATTTTCCCATCTCAAATGCAGTAAGAATACAGTCCCACACTTTTGAAGATCTGAGAGTACCCATATTTTACATATCAGGGAGACTGAGTTCCTACCAAGAGGCTTAAAATAATAGACAAGAGAAATTGTTGGTGTAGGGTGATGGGGGGGATTACTGAGGAATTCTAATGCAAGTATTTGGAAGCACAGATGAAATAGAAGGAAAGATACTGAGTAAACATGTCTTCATTGAACACTTACAAGAGAATGTCTCCACTATTCATTCAATCATACATCCATCTCACAAAAATGTACCAGACTCTCCACTAGGTCCTTGATGGCCAGTCATAAATGAGACTGCCCTTGTCCAATGGTGCTTACATTTTACAATCAAATGCAGAGAGAGCCAGTGAAGAGGCAGACAAGTAAACAAAGAAGATAATTACAGATGGTACAATGACAGAAATCAACAGGGACATGTGATAGGGATTAATCAGGGCATACAACTTGAGGTAGGGTAGACCTACTATGGCTTCCGTCAAAAATGATGGCTGGCTTTTATCGAGCTATTACTATGTGCTGGAGTCCCTGTGTGGTGTAAATGGTTAAGCGCTCAGCTGCTAACCAAAAGGTCAGAGGTTTGAGTCCACCCAGAAGTGCCTCAAAAGAAAGGCCTGTTGATCTACTTCCAAAAATCAGCCACGGAAAACCCTATGGAGCAAAGCTTAAACCAAAAATATCCCCTGTCGTCTTCTTAAAACCAAACAATAGCTTAGCTAACATAGTAAAAAATGTCTGCCTTGAGCATTATGCACTTTTAAGAACTATCTCTATGGGATCAAAGTGACAAGAGCAACTTGAAAGATTAGATATTCCTATCTATTCTTTAGGGGGCAATGAATTTATGTTAAAAAGAGGGTGAGAATGGCTGCACAACTTGAAGAATGTAATCAATGTCAATGAACTGTACATGTAAAAATAGTTGAATTAATGTAGGTATATTTTTCTGTGTATATTATCAACAACAGCTACAAAATAAATTTTACAAAAAGAAAACCCAATGCAGCAAAGTTCTACTCTGACACACATGGGGTGGGCATGAGCAGAATGCAATCGATGGCAAGTGGCTTGGTTTCTACTCTGGGCCAGGCACTGGACTGCATGATGATGATAATGATATTGATGTGAAGTCAATATCAGATGTACTTAGATCTTGAAGCAACTACTTTGGCTTCTGCATGCTTGATGGTTTTTTTGGTTGGTTTTGGTTTTGGGTTTTTTTTTTTTTTAATGCCTCCGTCGAAATAGAAATAGACTCAAGGTTGTCATGATTTTTGAACTTATAGGATATGCACATTTCCATCACAGTCTTAGAAGCCTATTGGAACAGAAACATATGTAAACAGTGCTGAGATTCTAGTCATCTGAATTTTCATGTTAAATTTGATCATTAGATATAAATCATCATCTGACATCAATAACCTGATAAAGAAGGTCTTGGTATCTGGATACCTCCTAGAGGCAAAGACACTTGTCTGAGGTCATACTGCGAAAGCTGGGGTTTCCAAACCAGATCTGTTTGACTCCAAAGCCAGCCCTGTCAGCCTGGTTTAGTCAAATTCTGTTTGAATACTGCTCCTTAGGAGTAATAATAGTTCTCAGTAACATCAGGTCATTGCAACCTTGTTTGCATAATTGTTTCTCAACATACTTCATTTTATGCCCCCAAGGACAAAGTTTGCCCCTTTATCATAGCTCGTATCACAGACTGTGTTAAATGGCAGTCACTAGTTCATCTTCCCCAAGAGATGATGAGCTCTGTGTTCACCTTTGGGCACCCAGTGCTCAGCGAGGACCCAGCATACAGTCCCAAGGGATCTGGTCAATATTTTGGAATTGAACTGTTTCTGAAAAGCTAATTGTGAATTGCATTGTGGAAAATCAAATTTTATTTTAACCCAGCTCCTCTTGTAAAGCAAAGAAACGCCCACCATAATTTTTTCAAGATAAATTTGCATGTTCGTATGTTGTGATTCCTTAAAGCTGCAGCATGCCTTTTTTTAATTCATTGGTGGGTCTTCTCTCATTTTAACATAAAAGATACCCAAGTGCCTGGCACATTGGTACTCAGTAAACATTTGTTGAAAAAATAAAACTAGATTTAAAAATACATTGAATTAAATGTTGTTATTTCCATACTTTCTGCCTCTCTCCTTCTTCAGTTACACTGTTTTTCTGCTTTAAGGAGAGAGCAGAATTTCTGGAGAAGGGGGAAAGCAAGAGTGGGGGGAACCTTAAATATCACTAAGAACTGCCCTCGTTGTTTAGATAAGGAAACAGGCCTAGATTTGCCCGAGGAGACCCCGTGAGATGGTGTTTAGTACAAGAATCCCAGATTTCCTAACTTCCAGCTCTGTCCACTCTACCATAGTGCCTCTCACCTGCCCCTGCTGGTGTAGATTTTGGTTACAAGGAGAAATGAAGGTCACAGTGTCCCATTTTATCTTCCTCAAGACATGTTTTGGCAACATCAAAGACCAATTACTTATTCTGATCACTAGATAACGTGTCTAATTGAGTTTATTTTAAGGTATTGATGTTCATCATTTTAGACAATACTTCAACATAATCCCACAGAGGAATAAACATTGGGTCAAAATGTTATTGTTGTTGCTAGATGCCGTCGAGTCGGTTCCAACTCACAGTGACCCTATGTACAACAGAATGAAACATTGCCCAGTCCTGCCCTATCCTCACAATGTTTGCTATGTTTGAGCCCATTGTTGTAGCCACTGTGTCAATCCATCTTATTGAGGGTCTTTCTCTTTTTCTCTGACCTTCTACTTTATGGACCACGATGTCCTTTTCCAGGAACTGGACCCTCCTGATTACATGTCCAAAGTGCATAGGACGAAGTTTCGATGTCCTCGCTTCTAAGGAGCATACTGGCTATACTTCTTCCAAGACATATTTGGTTATTCTTCTGGTATATTCAATATTCTTTGTCAACACCATAATTCAAAGGCATCAATTTTTCTTCCCTCTTCTTTATTCATTGTCCAGCTTTTGCATGCATATGAGGTGCCTGAAAATACCATGGCTTGGGTCAAGCGCACCTTAGTCCTCAAGGTGACGTCTTTGCTTCTTAACACTTTAAAGAGGTCTTTTGCAGCAGATTTGCCCGATGAAATACATCATTTGATTTCTTGACTACTGCTTACATGGGCGTTGATTGTGGATCCAAGTAAAATGAAATCCTTGACATCTTCAATCTCCTCTCCATTTATCATGATGTTGTTTCTTGGTCCAGTTGTGAGGATTTTTGTTTTCTTTATGTTGAAGTGTAATCCATAATGAAGGCTGTATTCTTTGATCTTCATCAGTAAGTGCTTCAAGTCCTCTTCACTTTCAGCAAGCAAGGCTGTGTCATCTGCATATCGCAGGCTGTTACTGAGTCTTCTTTCAATCCTGATGACACATTCTTCACATAGTTCAGCTTCTCGGATTATTTGCTCAGGATACAGATTGGGTCAAAATACAAACTATAAAACAGTTGTTTACTCAGAAACAGCCACTGTGCTTCCTTATCACTCCCAGAATGAGGAAGCTCTTGGTTCTGCTAACACAGGCTCTGACACCCTCTGGGGTGCAAAAGAGAAGCGTGGAGAAAGCCGTAGATTCTGCATCCAAGGACCTAAGTTTCGGTTCCACCTCTGACCCAAACTAGCTGTGTGATCTTAGCCACTCCCTTCCTCTCTCTGGGCCTCAGTTTCCTCCTCTGCAAAATGGCAGAGGTGGGGAGGGGGATGGCTCTGAGGATCTCCAAAGTCTCTTCCAACTCTGTCATATCAGCTCTCTCACTGATGTGTGGGACTGATTGTGCCACATGGGACATCAGACCACTGACTTACATACTTCCCACACTTGATGGTCTCACCACCTGTCTCAGCATGCATAGCATGCAGGAGTTAGGGAGGAGGTAGGGTACCTCCCAGCCAGATGAGGTTCATACAGATACACATCATGCAGATGTACTCATTGGGCTTGGCACCTCTTGGCTCTCAGTCTACTGGCCCTGGTACTCTGAAAATGTTTCTCCATGGTGACTTGTGTATGGATCTTGTCTTTCCAATTAGACACTAAGGTCTTTGAAGTCACTCAGAATGCCCAAAGAAAGCTCAATAAAAATTAGACAGGCAAAATAGTCACACTTGCTCTTCCTCTTTCGGTGCCCACTTTTCTCCCTCATCCCTTTTCCTACCTGTTGTTGTTGAATTGTCGAGTCAATTCATCTCATAGCGACCCTATAGGACAGGGTAGAACTAGCCCACAGGGTTTTCAAGGTTGTCATCTTTACAGAAACCTACTGCATCTTTCTCCTGCTGAGTGGATGGTGAGTTCCAACTGACAACCTTTTGGTTAGCAGACAAGCGCTTAACCATTGTGCCACCGGGGCTCCTTCCATCTCCCATACCCCTCATAATGCTTTCTCTCTCCCATCATCCCTCTACCTCAAGTCCTATTTTTTCTGCTAGGACTGTTACAACGCCCTTCCATCTGGTATCACTGCCTCCAGGTTTGGCCCCTCCATACTACAGCTCGAAAGCCCCCTTTGGCTCTCAACTGCCCACTAAATAAAACCTGAGATCTGACTTCAGCCCACCGCTGCAGAAGAATGATTGCTCCAAGGTTTAACCCCGCAGTTAAATCCCTTTTAAAGTTTTCATTCATCCATCAGCCGAGAGCTCTCAACACCTCCTTGCGTCTTTCTGACTCTGAGCGCCAGAGGACGCTGCGGGGACTGCGGAACCGAAAGGGAAGAGACTCGGTCGCTAAGCCGTTCGGGTTGACCCGCCCCCTTTATTTACCTCTGAGCCAATCATTAGTTAGAGTGGGCGGAGACCGCGCGCCCCGCACCTGCGCGTTAAGAGGGGCGGTGGAGGCGCTCGGGCAGCGGGGCGTACCACGAAGATGCGGCCGGGGGTTCTGGGTGCTGCGCTGCTTCTGCTGCTGGTTCTCAGAGCCGCCCAGTCGAGGCGCGGAGCTTGGCCGCGCCATGGGGCTCATCGTCGCTACACCCCGGACTGGAAGAGTCTGGACGGACGGCCGCTGCCGGCCTGGTACGACGAGGCCAAGTTCGGCGTGTTTTTGCACTGGGGCGTCTACTCGGTGCCGGCCTGGGGCAGCGAGTGGTTTTGGTGGCATTGGAAGGGCGAGGGGCGGCCCCTGTACGAGTTGTTCATGAAGGAAAACTACCCGCCCGGCTTCAGCTACGCCGACTTCGGGCCGCAGTTCACAGCCACCTTCTTCGAGCCGAACGACTGGGCCGACCTCTTCCGCGCGGCGGGGGCCAGGTGGGTGGTCGCGGGGTGGGCGGGAACGCCCCTTCCCGGGCCCGGGCGGACGGGAGCAATAAGTGGTGGGGTTTGGAGACATGGACGCTGAGCGGCGGGATGTGAGGCCACACAGGTGTGTGTCTGACACATAATAGCCTCAGGTGCTGTGTTTTGCCTCCTGAAGGATGCAGACTTGGGAAGCAAGAGAAGGTGCGTCTTTTGGGGGACTAGAAAATAAAGGTTTCAGGGAAGAGGTGAGCTGGAAAGCACTCAGTATCTATACCTTTATATCGAGAGGACTGAGCTAGGTAATACCTGATCTCCTTTCCAAGCTGACAAGATGGTCAGGATTCCGGGATTTTAAACCAGTGGTATGGATTCTGGTCCTACCTCAGCTGTGAACCAACTTTGGACAAACCACTTCACCTCCTTGCAGCCCCCTTCGTTAGTAATAGGAAGGAATTGTTCTAGGTCCTTTCAGCTCAGTTTTAATACGATGGAAAGGGAGAGAAGGGAGTTCTGGTTTGGGAAACTGTACGGATTATGTCCACTCTTCTCCGTGCCTTGCACATAGAAAGTGCTCAAGCATTGTTGGAATTGTCTCCAGAATTACTGTTGCTTGCAGTTCAGAGAACTGAAAGCAGAGTAAAGAACCAAAAGCAGAGCACTGGCGTTGGGGAGGGGGAGACAAGAACCTTGAGGTTGTTGAAGGCTAGGGTAGTCATGAAGGAGTAAGCCTTGAGAGCAGTATATTGCTGGTTGTTAAGTTAGGGAGTGGTTCTCTCAGCTTCAAGGAACCCTGGTGGCACAGTGGTTAAGTACTCAGCTGCTAACTAAGAGTCAGCAGTTTGAAACCACCAGCCACTCTGCGGGAGAAGAGACCTGGCAATCTGCTCCCATAGAGATTACTGTTGTTCTTAGGTGCTGTCGAATCAGTTCTGACTCATGGTGACCCTGTGTGCAACAGAATGAAACACTGCCCAGCCCTGCCACATCCTCACAGTCATTGCTATGTTTGAACCCATTGTTGCAGCCATTGTTTCAGTCCGTCTTGTTGAGGGGCTTCCTCTGTTTGCTGACCCTCTACTTTACCAAGCATGGTGTCCTTCTCCAGGGACTAGTCCCTCCTCATAGTATGTCCAGAGCACGTCCTCACTTCTGAGGAGCATTCTGGCTGTACTTCTTCCAAGACAGATTTGTTGCTTCTTCTGGAATCCATGGTAAGTCCAATATTCTTTGTCAGCACAACAATTCAAATGCATCAATTCTTCTTCCATCTTCCTTGTTCGTTGTTCAGCTTTTGCATGCATATGAGGCAATTGAAAATACCATGGCTTGGTTCAGGTGGACCTTAGTCCCCAAGGTGACATCTTTGCTTTTTAAAACTTTAAAGAGGTCTTTTGCAGCAGATTTGCCCAATGAAATACATCATTTGATTTCTTGACTGCTGCTTCCATTGGCATTGCTTGTGGATCCAAGTAAAATGAAATCCTTGACAACTTCAGTCTTTTTTCCATTTATAACGATGTTGCTTCTTGGTCCAGTTGTGAGGACTTTTGTTTTCTTTATGTTGAGATGTAATCCATACTGAAGGCTCTATTCTTTGATCTTCATCAGTAAGTCCTTCAAGTCCTCTTCACTTTCAGCAAGGTTGTGTCATCTGCATATCGCAGGTTGTTAATGAGTCTTCCTCCAATCCTGATGCTGCGTCCTTCTTTATATAGCCTAGCTTTTCATGTTATTTGCTCAGCATACAGATTGAATCAAATCCATTGCCATCAAGTCGATTCTGACTCACAGTGACCCTCTAGGACAGAGTAGAACTGCCCCATAGGGTTTCCAAGGAGCGTCCGGTGGATTTGAACTGCCGACCTTTTGGTTAGCAGCCAGGCTCTTAACCACTGCACCACCAGAGCTCCTTGTATACAGATTGAATAAGTATGGTGAAAGGATACAACCCTGACGCACACCTTTCCTGATTTTAAACCATGCAGTATACCCTTGTTCTGTTTGAACGACTGCCTCTTGGTCTGTGTACTGGTTCCTCATGAGCACAATTAAATGTTCTGGAATTCTTTGTAATGTTATCCGTAATTTGTTATGACCCACACAGTCAAATGCATTTGCATAGTCAATAAAACACAGGTAAACATCTTTCTGGTATTCTCAGCTTTCAGCCAAGATCCATCTGACATCAACAATGATATCCCTCATTCCACATCCTCTTCTGAATCCAGCTTGAATTTCTAGCAGTTCCCTTTCCATGTACTGGTGCAGCCATTTTTTAATTACCTTTAGCCTGATTTTACTTGCATGTGATATTAACAATATTGTTTGATAATTTCCGCATTCTGTTGGATCACCTTCATTTAGAATGGGCATGAATATGGATCTCTTCCAGTAGTTTGGCCAGGTAGCTGTCTTCCAAATTTCTTGGCATAGACAAGTGAGCACTTCCAGTGCTACATCCGTTTGTTAAAACATCTCAGTTGGTATTCCGTCACTTCCTGGAGCCTTGTTTCTCACCAGTGCTTTCCTTATTTGCGTAGTGGTGAGTATTCCTGCCTGTCACACAGGAGACCGGGGTTCAGTTCCCCGACTGGGAGCCATAAAGATTACAGCCTACGAACCCGATGGGTCAATTCTACTCTGTCCTATAGAGTCACTGTGAGTCGGAATCGACTCGATGGCACACAGCTCTCAGGTTCTAGAAGGATTAGTTTGGCTGGTGGGAAGGAAGTGAGTTGTAGGAGGGCAAGAATAGAGGCAGGGAGGGTTCCCCTGCTTTTGGCTTAGAGCAGTCTTCTGTTCATACATTGGCTCCTCAGTCATCTTCTGAGTCCTAGTTTTGGTATCACTTATATTAAAGAGAAATTACTCTTGGCATTTAGTGTTTGCTACTGGAATGTATGGGAGTATAAGACACAAATACACAGGCGAAGTGTTCTCTGCCTTCTGTCGTTAGTTGAAGTCAAGTTGATTCTGACTCATGGCAACCCCATGTGTGCAGAGTTGAACTGCTCCATAGGGTTTTCAAAGCTATGACCTTTCAGAAGTAGATCGCCAGACCTTTCCTCCGAGGTGCTTCTGGGTGGGTTCAAACTGCCAACCTTTCAGCTATTAGTTGAGGTCTTAACTGTTTGCACCACTTAGGGACTCTTCTCTATCTTCTAAAACCCATTTCTGTCAAGTGGGTTCTGATTCATAGTGACCCTGTAGGACAGAGTAGAACTGCCCCATACGGTTTCCAAGGAGCGGCTGGTAGATTCAAACTGCTGACCTTTTGGTTAGCAGCTGGGCTCTTAACCACTGTGCCACAGGGCTTCTCTTTCTTTTCTAGGGGACTTAAAAAAACAAAAAACAGCCTGTTATCAAGTTGATCCCAACTCCTGGTGACACTATGGGTTACAGAATAGAAATTCTCCCTAGGTTTTCTTGTTAGCAGTCTTTACCAAAGCAGACTGTTAGGCCTTTCTTCCATGGTGCTGCTGGGTGAGTTTGAACCACCAACCTTTAGGTTAGTAATTGAGTGCAAACCATTTGCTCCACCCAGGGACCAACCTCTAGGGGCCTTAGAGATCTATAATTTATAAATGAAAAAAATTAAAATCTGGGAAACAGCCCCTCGCCCTTCCAATGCCGCCAAAACCACTCGCTGCCCCAGACCGGTACCGAGGAGATGCCCCAGTGCAAAAACACGCCGAACTTGGCTATACTCGGGGTTTCTTCAGTCTCTGTTGACTAATAAGGCTGGTCTTTTTTTGTGAGTTAGAATTTTGTTCTACATATTTCTCCAGCTCTGTCCAGGACCCTCTATTGTGATCCCTGTCAGAGCAATCGGTGGTAGCCGGGCACCATCTAGTTGTACTGGACTCAGTCTGGTGGAGGCTGTGGTAGTTGTGGTCTGTTAGTCCTTTGAGCTAATTTTTCCCTTGTGTCTTTGGTTTTCTTCATTCTCCCTTGCGCCAGACAGGGTGGGACCAGTGGAGTATCTTAGACGGCTGCTCACAAGCTTTTAAAACCCCACAAGCTTTTAAAACTCCAGACGCTACTCACCAAAGTAGGATGTAGAACATTTTCTTTATAAACTGTGTTATGCCAGTTGAACTAGACCATAGTTTTGATAGCCTTTCTTTTTAAGTTCCTGGAGTTCCCCCCACCAGCCAGTGATTATATTATCACATGTAGACAGTATTTGTTTTTCTGCCAAAAAAGCAAATAAAACTGTAATTATTTGGTTGCTATTTTAACACTTGCCTTTTCTTCCCAGCTCTTTTAATACTTATAGCCCTTTATCACCTCTGTCCATGAGAGGCAATTCATAGAGGCTCGATAAAACAAACAAGTTAATTTTCTATCATCTGGTATTTCTAATAGAGATCTTTTTCTACTGAGGACAAAGGGTCTAAAAAGCTAATCCTGTATACTCAGAAGGGTTGAAGACTGAGAGAGCTGTGGTTCACCTCTTTTCCCCTACTGCTCCTTTCTTCCCTCCGGGCCTTCTGCTTGGCTGGGGACAAAAGACTGTGGCTTTCTCAAGTTTGCTTCTGTTCCTGGAACAATATCCCCGGGGACTTGTGACTGCAGCAACTCCCTGGGTATCACTAATATAGTCACTCATACAAGTACATTTCCTGTAGTCAAGTTCTCCAACCGTTTTAAAAACCTCGGGCATGCTGGGCATGAACTTGCTCCCGATCTGCTACCCACTTCCTTTGCTCACGTGGTTTTCACGTCCACAGGTATGTCGTCCTGACCGCAAAGCATCATGAAGGCTTCACAAACTGGCCGAGTCCCGTATCTTGGAACTGGAACTCTCAGGACCTGGGACCCCATCGTGATTTGGTTGGGGAGCTGGGAACAGCTCTCCGAAAGAGGTGTGTGTCTGAGGACGGTTACTCTGTCATTTCTTTTCGTGTAGCCATCCGGTACTCCATACCTTCTCTACTCTTCTGTGTTTTCTAAGTCTGCATTTAGCAAGTACTTGAGGTAACCTGAAGGGTTTCTGGCCTTTGAGTTAGCAGTGCTTGAAGGTTGGCAGTTTTCACATGGCCAAGGATGACACCGTTCGTGGCTGTGTCTGGTTAGGTGGAGAGTGTCTGGCACAGATCACGGAGCTCCATGTGCAGTCTGAGAAGGAGTCCCTCTGGGAACCTCCCAACCCAGGGCCTTTTCCAGCCTGAGTCCTGTGTCTAATGGAGGCCTTAGCGGTCAGCACAGAGATTTGCAGGCATCCAGGGAAAGTTTAGGTAAATGGTAGATCAAATAGGAGACCAAAAAAGACAGTTAGAGCAGCAAAAGGTGAGGTAAGGAGGCACATAATTAAGATTCTAATGAATGATTCTTAATATTTACCATTTAATAGGAAGTAACTTCCTGAGATCAAAGAGCTAGGAAGTAGAGCTGGAATTTAAACTCAGGTATTCTCAGCTGCTAAGCAGCAGGTCAGCAGTTCGAACCCACTAGCTGCTCTGTTGGGGATAGATGTGGCAGTCTGCTTCCATGAAGATTTACAGCCCTGGAAACCGTAAGAGGCAGTTCTACTCTGCCTATAGGATTGCTGAGTCAGAGTCGACTCAATAGCATTGGGTTTGGGTTTGGTTTATTCTGGCTGGACCCTACATTCTGGGTGTTGGCCTCTAATGAGGAAAAGTGGTACCCATGGCACTCCCAACCTCGGCTCTGTGGTGATTTGGTAAACGATGTCCTGTTTCAGGGGCAGGCCAGCTGTCTGTGTAAAGAAAGGTTGATTGGGACATAGCCACACCCATTAGTTTATGCATTGTTTATAGGTAGTTTCAAGCTACAAACAGCTACAGTGAGCTACAATTTCAGAGTTGAGTAACTGTGATAAAGACCAATGGCCCACAAAGCCTAAAATACTATGTGACCCTTTAAGAAAAAATTTGCAGACTCCTGTTATCTGTGCAATACTCAGTTTCCCAATGCTATATTTTGTTAGTAGTCCTGCTGTAAAATTCGAGATGTTGATTAGATATGGACTTTAAGAGATGTGATTTTACCTTCTTTTTATCTATCTAGTCCAAGTTATGTGATGAAATACTTCAGTTCTTTCTGCCTTATTTGTGCCATTATAGTGTTATCTTTACATTACTTGCATTATGTAATATAATGTTGCATTATGTATATAATATAACTTGCATTATAGTGTTTCTGTAACACTCACCATTCTTTACCCAAAACAAGCTTTATTGTGATGAAAATAGGTCACTTTAACCATGTTTCATTTTAGAATTATCAGTAAATCTTAGGTAAATAAAACAATAATTGTATATTCATTTATTTCGACTGTGGAAAATGTTACTAATGATTACTTCTGAGGATAGGATTTTGGATATTTTATTCTTCATACTTTTCTCTATTTTCCAATTTCGCTACAATATGTATTTTTTATAATTGACAGAAAGTTTTAAAAAAGTAGGACTGTGTCAATTATTAAGACAGTTGCCTTAAAAATGGTTTAAATGACGTTCTTGGTGTTAAAATATTTATGTGTAAAGAGTAGTTGTGTGTATTATCAAAAACACGTTAGCCCAGTCTTTTTTCCTTAAGTGAATAAGAGATAATTTGAGGAAATGGTTTTGGATCCCACCCTCCTCCATGCCTTTATGGGTGAGTTTCATTGAGATGTGATAATGCTGGAACTTAAGATAAATTGTTTTTTCTTTACTTAATGACATTTGCTATTCTGTTTTTCTATTTGAGGAACATACGTTATGGACTTTATCATTCACTCTTAGAGTGGTTCCATCCGCTCTACCTACTTGATAAGAAAAATGGCTTCAAGACACAGTATTTTGTGAGTTCAAAAACAATGCCAGAGCTGTATGATCTCGTTAATAGGTAAGAAACAAATATTTCTGGCATGTGACTTTTATCAATGAAATCAGAGCCTTCTAAGGGTATGTTAAGTGTGACGAGCGGGAAGGGGGAGAAGACATATGAAAAACTAGAAGACATCAAAATAATAAAAGTGATGGTTATATTAAGGTAAAATATGTTGTTTTTCCCCCACCCTCTTACTTTTCAAAACTTCTGTAATGAGGCCATATTGCCTTTGCAAGTTAAAACAATCAAACTCCAGGATTGTGGTAAGTCACAACGGCAGTTCTCTCCTTGTGAGCTGTTTTGCCTTTGTCAGGACCCTGGGAAGCGGCAGCCTGGTCTGATGGACGCTGCATAGGATTTGGCATTGGGCAGATTTGCATTTGAGCTTCAGTTCTTGTTACTTACAAGCTTTGTCACCTTAAACAGATCATCCCTCTGAGCCTCAGATTCTCACTCTGTAAAGTGGGGATAATAATGCCTTACTATAAAAACAAAACAAAATCCACTGCTGTCGAGTCAATTCTGACTCATAGTTTCCCTAAACGGCAGAGTAGAACTGCCCCATAGGGTTTCCAAGGCTGAATCTTTACGGAAGCTGACTGCCACATATTCTCCCGTGGAGTGTCTGCTGGGTTCAAACTACCAGTCTTTCAGTAGCGGCTGAGCACTTAACCACTGTGCCACCAGGTAAGGAGTCTTCCTTATAGGGTTCAGAATAATATGTCAAAGTACCTGTCACCGTGCCTCGTACATAGTAAGGCTGTTATTAGTATCATTATTCTTAAAGTGATTGCTTTCACTTTGGAATTTGTCACTAGTCTTCACCACGTTTTAGCCCTAGTTTGTCCTTCTGGCATCAGGGGGCCCATAGAGGATGGTGGACCCTTAAAGCTTAAAAGGCAGGCATCTCTGCCTGAATGCTCATTTTAGACCGAAAAAAAAAAAAAAAAAAAAAAAAATCTCCTTGTATCCAGATTCTGTCCAGATGATTTCTCTAAGGAGATAGCATGGTTGTAAGAGACCAGCAGAGGCTTGGAGTCAGACAATACTGGACTTGAGACGCTAGGTTTTTTTTCTTACTGGCTGTGTGGCCTTGAGCAAACTAGTTAATCTTTCTAGATCTGTTTCTTTACCTGCGAAATGGAGAGAAGAGTACACAGCAGGGTTGAGTCAGTGAGTAATGAGTATAAGGTGCTTAGTACAGTTTCTTGCACAGAGTAAAACACAGCCTGTCTGTGCTACAGCTTGTCACTTAGGCTGGCCATCTTTTTGCTGGAATCTACTTACTGTCCTGATTACAAAGCACAGCATAGGTTTGGCATTTGGCAAATTTGCATTTGAGTTCCAGCTCCTGTTACTTACAAGCATTGTCTCCTAAAACAAATAGCCCTTCGGAGCCTCAGATTCTCACTCTCTGAAATGGGAATAATAATGCCTGCCTTATAGGGCTCAATAATAATATGTGAAAGGTAAAGTGGCGCGCAAGTGGATTCTGTAGGTCCTTTATAGTAGAAGCTTTAGGGTACTTACTAAAGAAATGCATTTGGGGGAATAGTTCAAGCTCTTAACACATTGTAAAAGCAGAAACCCTAGTGCTAGAGTTTTGCAGCACCACTGATATAATTGAAATTAGTTACTGGAAGGAAACCAGATTGTAAATATGCTGATTGCAACTCCATTTTCTAAAAGGGCATAAAGAACAAAACCAAACCCCTTGCCACTGAGTTGATTCTGGCTCATAGCAACCCTGTAGGACAGAGTAGAACTGCCCTATATAGTTTCCAAGGCTGTACATCTTTATGAAAGCAGACTGCCACTTCTCCCGCATAGCAGCTGGTGAGTTCAATCCACTGACCTTTTGGTTAGCAGCCAAGCACTTTAACCAGTGTACCAGGGCTCCTTTATAAAGAAAAAGACTAGGAGAAAATATACCAAAATGCTGTGTTTGTATTAGATAATGGTTATGTTAGTAAAGTGGGTTTTGTTTGTTCTTATTTGTCTCTCTCGTTTTTCACATATTCTATATTGTAATCTTATGTTACTTTCAAAATGGAGGGAAATGAATTTTAAAATGTTTGTTGCAGTGTCATTGAGTTGTAAATGTAAAAGCTGTTGTCTTGGCAGATGTTTTGGTGTTAATGTTTTCACCACAATAAAAAAAAAGAAAAAAAAACTATGCATAAAACAAATGTTTGTTGCAAAAATAGGTTCACAAGACTTTGTTGTGAATGCATTCAAATGCTAAACTTTGTCCTGATAATCTCATGTCTTCTCAGGTACAAGCCTGACCTGATTTGGTCTGATGGAGAGTGGGAATGTCCTGATACTTACTGGAACTCTACAGATTTTCTTGCTTGGCTCTACAATGATAGCCCTGTCAAGGTATGTAATTATATGACTTATTTCTTATTTATTATTTATGATAAAAGACAGTACAGGAGCCAAGACCTGGAGTAATAACAATAACCAAAGAGCAGCAGTAATAAATAGTGATATCAACACTGGGGTGGTGGGTAAGGGGCGCCTAACAGATGTTAAGGTCTTCTCTTTCATTCTTAATTTTGACAAACATAGGTTTAAATATTGTTAAATTTAAGTAGTAGAAAAGAAATAGTATGTAGAATTCCCAAACCACCACAGGGAAAATAAAAACAAACAAACAAAAAAGAAAACTCTAATAAGCAAACATTATAAATGGGAAAATCACCCAAAAAATTAATATACAAAAAACATAAAATTAAATGATAGAAATAAAATGCATATCCCTATAACCTCATCTGCTCTATGTTGATTATACAGTTTACTTCTCAAGGGGCAAATTCACTTCCCTTATATCCAAATTCTTTTTTTTTTTTTTTTTTAATTTTTTTAATTGTACTTTAGATGAAGGTTTACAGAGCAAATTAGTTTCTCATTAAACAGTTAATACACATATTGTTTTATGACATTGGTTGCCAACCCTATGACATGTCAACACTCTCCCCTTCTCGACCTTGGGTTCCCCATTACCAGCTTTTCTGTCCCCTCCTGCCTTCTCGTCCTTGCCCCTAGGCTGGCGTGCCCCCTTAGTCTCATTTTGTTTTATGGGCTTGTCTGATCTTTGGCTGAAGGTTGAACCTCAGGAGTGGCTTCAATGCTGAGTTAAAAGGGTGAACCTTATACCAACATTCTTGAGGGAACTTTGCTTACACCTAGCTGCCTCCCCATAATCAACACTATTAACCAATACATAACAGCTACCTAGTTACGGTTTGTATTTTGGTACATTTTGAAAGTAGCAGAAATCTTAATCTTCACTGTAGAAAATTTTTAAATGTTTGTATGCATGTTCTAAATTTGTGCATTTTGAAGAAAACTCTAAGTATAAAACCAATTTGAACTGAGGTAACTTGGTAGAGTCATAAGCCTCTAATGAGCTTGTTGGGTAACTCTTACCAAACAGAGAAAATGAGAAGAAAGGAAGAAGGGACAGAGATCCAAGGTGACAAATAAACACAGATTAAGGATGGTTTACTGGGACTTGTTGAATGTGTGGCAGCCTCTAGCTAGCCATGCATCATTGTCATTCTCCCTGAGGGTGGTTCAGACTTGGGCCTTGGAGACACTGCAGATCCTGTTCCACTCACCCTTCTGAAAGCTTTCTTGTGCATCTACAAACAAGTTATTTTGAACTATACTCATGTTAGGAAAGTATTTTGAGGAGAAATTTGGGTTGCTTTTGTTTAACAAGGCAACCAGATGGTAAACGTGTGATCTCTGCTGTCCGGAGTAGCTCAGAGAATAATTGAGGAAGGGCAGAGACTCTGGATGATGGCTCCTGCTCTCATTTCCTGCTAACTTCCATCCTCTTTCCAACACTTCTGACACTTTCTGTTCTCCTTTTTGCAGTCTGCACAGAGAGTATAGTGTTCCTACAAGGCAGCAGGGTGGGTGTTTTAGTCATCGGGAGAAGTAGGCCCCTACCCTTACTGTTTCTTCTGTCTGCAGTTCCTGCACTGCTCACACCAGCGCTTTCTGCAGGCCTTTACTCAGATGTCATCTACTTAGTACGCCTGTCTAAAATTGCAGCTTGCCCCCTGTCACACCGTATGCCTTTCTCGGCTTTATTTTTTTCTTAGTCTCATGGTCTAACATATTACAGATATTATTTAGCATGTTTATTGTCTTTCTCTCCCACTAAAGTGTTATCTTTATGAGGGCAAGGGTTTTGGTCTATTTGCTGCTATATCCCCAGCCTCAAGAACGGTACTTGGCACATGTTAGAACCATAATAAATATTGGTTGAGTATTAACCGAGTCTGGCTCCTGACAGTTTATATCCTTTCCTGACAGAAGTAAGAAACACTCCTGGGTTAGTATTCCTATTTATGCTAATCTCTAGATGATTAACTCTGATGTGAGGTCATACCATTATTGTTCACGTATCTCTCGCCTCTGCCAGTCTGCAAGGACTGTGCTTTATCTACCTTGGATACCCCAGTACCTGTCAACAAGATAAGCCCTACAGTAATTACTGAGTAAGTAGTTATTAATTAAATAGGGGAGTGCTGAATGAAGGATTAGGATTTCTAATCCCCCATTTTTCTCTGAAGTGGCTTTCACATACCTGTTCAGGACACGTACCCACGGAGCCAGGTCATTTGCTGTGTGGGATTGATTACAGGCAAGTGTTCATGATAAGGAGCATCACAAAAAGGAAAAAAGATTAGGCAAAGATACAGGTTTGGAAGACTGGGAGAAAATAACCCCAATGCCATTTTGAAAGCTTAACTAGTCAGGGCCCTGAGTCTTTTTGGCCTTTCTTAAACAGTAATTCCAGAGCAACCAGGGCAGCTTGCTTCTCCTTGTGTGGTGGTGTCTATCCACCTGCATGTTCTCCGTGTAGATATACGAGGATCATAGACTCTCTTCTGCTTCTGTAAGGATTTGTTGAAATCCTGCTCTGTGGCGTGCCCTGTGCTAAGCCCAGGGGTTTCAGAATTGAATAAAACAGATTCTGCTGTCAAGGAACTCCCAGTCCGAAGAGAAAGACAAACATGTAAACAAATTACATTACAAGGTGATAAATATGAGGTCTTCACAATCCACAGACATTGACCTGAACACCAAACGTGTAGAGTGCTGAGTTAGAGAGTGCGGTTATAAAGAACTTCAAGGCAGTGTGTCTTGAAGGGCCGAGTGTGCAGGGAGAAGTATAGATTATCTGAGGGTGCTGAGAACGAGGGAGTGAGTGAAGCAGACAGGAACGAAGTCTCATTGAGCGACCACTCTGTGCCAGGACACACTATCACTTTTGCTTTTTTAAAAACCCTGTGAGGTAGATGATATTTTCTTTTTCTTTTTTTTTAACATAAGGCAAGTGAGGCTTAACGATGTGAAGTCACTTGCCTAAGACCCCCTGACTAGCCTAGTAGTTGGTGGATCCAGGGGTGGACCTCAAAGCCCATGATGATCACGCGTTGCCCCTT
Organism: Trichechus manatus latirostris; assembly: GCF_000243295.1. Taxonomy (NCBI): domain Eukaryota; kingdom Metazoa; phylum Chordata; class Mammalia; order Sirenia; family Trichechidae; genus Trichechus; species Trichechus manatus. The sequence continues at coordinate 5,902,348 of NW_004443984.1, forward strand.
TCAGTTCTGAGACCCTGAAAGGAGCCCTGATGGCGCAGTGGTTAAGTGCTCAGCTGCTGAGAGGTCGACAGTTCGAACCCACCACCTGCTCTGCGGGAGAACAATGTGGCAGTCTGCTTCATAAACATTACAGCATTGGAAACCCTCTGGGGCAGTTCTACTCTGTCCTGTAGGGTCCCTGTGGGTCAAAATCGACTCTATGGCAACATGTTAGGTTTTGGGTATGATGCCAGGCATTGCTAATTGAATACAGGACATTGGATCAAACTCAGCTTCAGATAATGAATGTTCTTCTGTTTTGTTTTGGCACTTACTAGCTGTAGGAAAAATTTACTTAGCAGTATGAATGAACTTAAAACAGGGAAATAATAGGGATTTTAAGCTTTTTAAAAATTTCCTTTTTGCCATGATGAGTTGAAAGTGTTTTCAGTTATACCTTGTATTTACCACCCTGTTATAAAATATACCACTGCATAAACATTGACATTAGGATATTCCAGGTAATGATTTCTCATAGTTCAGCTAAACCCTGAAGGAAGGAAAAGAATATTTGATTGCTGACTTTTCAGGGCTACATGGTGGAAAGTCTCCTGGGCTGGATTGAGATACCTAATTCATAGTTCCAGCTTCCCCTTGCCTAGGAGTTGTGCTCTCAGGCGAGTCTTCTCCTCTGAACCTCCATTTCTCTCTTTAGTAGAACTCTAAGTGATTTCCTGGATGGTCTTTAAAACAGACTCACCCAGCTCTGACAATATGTATCTCTAGAACAGAGTTTCTCAGCCTTGGCACTATTGACATTTGGGACTGGGCAATTCTTTGTTGTAGGGGACTGTCCTGTTTACCATAGGATGTTTAGCAGCATCCTTGGCCTGTATCTAGATGCAAGTAGCACCACCCCAGTTGTGACAACCAAAAATATCTCCAGACATTGCCAGATGTCCCCTGAGGAGCAAAATTGCTCCTGGTTGAAGACTAAGGAGGCCTGGTGGCAAAATGGTTAAGCACTTGGCTGCTAACCAAAAGGTTGGTGGTTTGAACCCACTCTGTGGCTCCACAGGAGAAAGACCTGGCAATCTACCGTAAAAATTACAGCCTAGGAAACTCTATCGGGCAGTTCTACTTTGTCACATGGAGTCACTATGAGTCAAAATCGACTTCATAGCACACAGCAACAGTAACACTCTAGATTAAGTCTTTTCATTGCTTCCACATAGACTCTTCATTTATTAAAATGCTTTAATTAAGGAAGCTAGCTGATGACCCAGTACACTTCTTTCCTTTAGGATCAGGTAGTAGTAAATGACCGGTGGGGTCAAAACTGCTCCTGTCACCATGGAGGATTCTACAACTGTCAAGATAAATACATGCCAGAGAGCTTGCCAGGTCACAAGTGGGAGATGTGCACCTCCGTGGACAAGTTATCCTGGGGCTATCGTCGCAACATGGTGATGGCAAGCATTGCAAGTGAAGAGGAAATCATTTCAGTAAGAGCGCCTCTGAGTTATTTTTTAACGACTTCTCTCAAAACAGTCTTCTAACTAAGAGCGACGGAAACACTCTGAAGTGTAAATTGATAGACCCCTTTGCAGTGATTGAACATACTAATATAAATCTGCCCTAAGGATGTAATTATAATTACCAAAGGAGATGTTCTTCCCAGAATAATTTTCAAATTAAGTTAGGAATTTTCCTTTGACCATTAAAGTGTTTATGAATGTAATGTGGGTTAAACCTTAGAGGGTTGAGTGAAAAAATAAGTTACGTATTATCAGCATTGTCGCAATTGTGTAAAATTAACTGCATAAGATAAAAACTGGAAGGAAACATCAAAAGTTAATGGTGTGGTATCTGGGGCTACTGAATTTGTTTTATAAAATTGCTGTACGTAACCTTATTTTTACTTGGCTTCCTTGAAGTGCATCTGTTCAAGGTCATGGTAAACACTCATGGTAAACACACACCCTAGAAGCCTAGAAGAAAGTATCTCTTTACAGCATGTTTTCCTGAAGGGCGTCAGCCCGTAGCACAGCAGCAGAGCATCCTGAAATCCTTCATCTGTCTTCCATCTCCCCAAAGTCTCCACGGCAGCCGCTCAAAATCTCTCTGTTCCCTGTATTCTCTGCGTTGCTCCATGTGATCACTTCACTGCCAGCTGCTTTCTTTCTCAGCGTCCCAGCCCACATTTTGTGCCTCTGACACACGATCCTTCCTTCCACTGCACACAGCACATGGGAAGTACAGTCTCACTCTGAGTCCAATTGCTTTTTTTGCCCATAATCATCACCCCTCTCGCCTCCGATTCCAATTGCTTTCTTTGCCCCTGGAATTCAAGTTAATGTACTTCTTGTAGCATGAATTTTTCAGTTTTCTCATATGAATCTGTTCTGCTTTTATAATGACAAAAAATAAAGATGCTATTTTTAAAAGAGTCAAGGGTATTCACAAAGCAGGGAGAATGTGCCCTAGATTCTTTTTCTTTTTTCAGCTTATTTGTGTCCTAAGCATTGTGTTAGATTTGGCATTCATAACTAGGCTTTCTCTGTTTCTACTCTCTCCAGGAACTGGTTCAGGCAGTAAGTTTGGGAGGCAACTATCTTCTCAACATTGGACCAACTAAGGATGGAGTGATTGTTCCCATCTTCCAAGAAAGGCTTCTTGCTGTTGGGAAGTGGCTGAGCATTAGTGGGGAGGCTATCTATGCCTCTGAGCCATGGAGGGTGCAGTCAGATAAGAACACGACATCTGTCTGGTGAGTCTTACCTTCTTTTGCGTGCAGGAACAAGGCTGTGGCCCATCCTCAACTGTGACCTCCTTAGGTCCACATGTTGCAGGCCAGGCTGGAAGTTCTCTTGAAGAAACCCCAAAGCTGTTCTTTTGCTATAAAATGTGTGCTGCATTTGGGTTATGTCTTATTCCACCAGGATATCTTTGACTAGTGAGGGAGGCAGTGGGCTTGGTGCGAAGAGAAGGAGCTACAAAGTGTCAGTTAGTCTAGTTGAGAATGTTACCCTGCCTTCTAAAATCAGTAGTAGCTAATGCTTGAATACCACCTACAGTATGCCTGGAGTAAGTAGAGAAGCTATGATTCACACTTGGAATTCTGGCTTTAGTTATTTGATCTTGGGCCTCAGTTATTTCAACTTCAGAAGGAGGTGATGATACTTAACCTCATAGGGTTGTTGTGAGAATTGAATGAGATAAAGTATGTAAAGCCTCAGCTGGTGCCAGGCACACAATAAGTGTTCAGTAAAAGAGAACTGCTGGCATTATTACTAAAGAGCCCAGGTCTCTGTATCAGGAGAAACACGTTAATCCCTCTGTTTTGGATGAGTTTCCATTTAGTGATTTTCACCCTCTTCTCTAAACACGGTGAAATCTCAGAGCAACAAATTTGTCTTCATTACTCATCTCACCCTTGTTAGAGCCTCTCCTACTTTGACTTGGATTTAGAGATGAAAAGATTTGAATAATAAGTTAAATGGCTTCTGTGTGAAATAACTAGTAGAAGAGTTAACAATTTTGAAAGAAAACTGAATAACCATGCAGAGAGGGGAAATGGAGGAAATGCCCAAAAAGCGTTTTAGAGGCTGCTTCCTTCCCATCGACCTTCACTGGTATCCACTTATTAGATTAGTGTTTCCTAGTAGCAGGGACAGGCTCGGAGTCTTGGAAATGGGAGCTAATTGAAAGGGGAATGTGTGAGACTGTGTCAGGGTAGCAAGCCATGTACCTTTGACAATGATGTTTCTTTCTTCCCAGGTATACCTCAAAAGGACCAGATGTTTATGCCATTTTACTGCGCTGGCCAGAAGATGGAGTCTTATACCTTACATCCCCTAAAACTACCTTGACTACAAAGGTAGGGAGTCTCATTTAGTCCCTTCTAAGATGTCCCTTTTTATAAAGAAATCGACAGGCCTTTGTTACTTTTTCTTTCCTTCCCCAGGTTTCTCCCATATTTATTCCCCTTTTAGACTGTCTTCACTGACCCAGCATGGTGTCTCCCACCATGTCAGACCCCATTCTGTACTCACTGGATTCCCTTTTTGGTTTCTTGCAGATAGTGATGTTGGGACTCGAAGGCGATCTGAAATGGTCCCCAAATCCAGTTCAAGGCCTCCTCATTTCCCTGCCTCAGTTACCACTCTCTGCTCTCCCTGTTAAGTTTGCTTGGACTCTCAAGCTGACAGGAGTGAAATGATCATTTGAGTTCCAGAGAAAGGGGACACTACCTGCTGATCCCTGCTAACGACTTTAGATGAAAAATAAGCCAAGTCACACTATTGCCTGTGGAAGGAGGTGGACTGGATTTGACAAAGTGCATCAATTGTCACCAACTATTCCCCCACCCCTCCCAAAGGGCTGGGGAGCCTGGAGGGGAAGGAAAAGGCTTAAGGGTGTTACTGGTCAATTCCAAAGCAAACTAAGAACTCTTAAATGCAATCTGTTTACAATGATACCGTTAGGAAAGTGAATGTGATTCTGCCCTGTGCCTTTGTAAATATCAAAGAAGTAAACTGATAAGTCAAATCATTTCCATCAAAAAGCATGTTGTAACTTTATTTTCCTAGTTTCCGTTTGGATTGTTTATAGCTTTATGAGCACTCTTTTTTTTTTTTTTTTTAAAAAGTCTGCGAATTCTCCTTAATACAGAATATAGAACAAAGAATTTAATCCCTTTGATTTTTCTTCTCCTCACTTCTAGTACCGTTCTGAGCTGACTAACAATTCAGCCTCTAATCACAGGCCTAATCAGGTTTTCTGTTTCTTTTTTATTTAATAGATGTATTTCAAAATCTTTCCCCAACACTTAAGGAATATATATTTTTTCTCAGGCACATTTGGAACATTTACAGATCTCAAATACCAAAGAAGCAATATCATATAGACTATATAGTGTGGTTATAACGTAATTAAAGCACAATAACAAAAACTTGGAGGAAAAAAAACTCATGCTTGGAAATTTTAAAACATACTTCTGAATAGCTCACTGACTCCTCATAAGGGGAATTAGAAAATACTTAGACCCTGGAATGTGTGGCCCCCAGATTCTCTATCAGCCCAGAACTAAAACAGTTTCCAAGGCCAGCTCTTCAGACAGGGATTGGACTGGACTGTGGGACATAAAGTGGTACTTATGAGGAGTGTGCCTCTTAACTCAAGTAGATACAAGAGACTAAATGGGCAGCTTCTGTCCAGAGGTGAGATGGGAAGGCAGGGTTAGGAGCTCGTTGAATGGTCATGGGGAATCAGGTGGAAAGGAAGAGTGTGCTGTCACAGTATGGGGAGAGCAATTAGGGTCATAGAACAATGTATGTATAAATTTTTGTATGGGAGACTAACTTGAAATGTAAACTTCATCTAAACTACAACAATAAAAAGAAGACAGTACTTAGAATGGTAACGAAACACTATTGAAACTTGTGAGATGTAGCTAAAAGGGAAATGTACAGCTGTAGGTGCTTATGTTGAAAAGATGAAAAGCTGAAATTTAATGAGCTAAGTGTCATTAGGACTTAAGAAATTAGAAAAAAGAGAGAGAGCACTAATCCAAAGAAAGAAGTAATGAAATTAAAGGCAGGAACAGTAATGATCAATAGAGCCCAGAGTTAATTCTATGAAATACTAACAAAATAGACAATAGAAAAGAGTGAGAGATAAGGCACAAATAAATTTTAGGAATGAAAGGGACACTTTACAGATACTGCCTCAAGATTAAAAAGAGAATAAGGAGCCCTGGTAGTGCAATGGTTAAGTGCTCTGCTGCTAACTGAAAGGTCACCCACTCATGGGAGAAAGATGTGACATCCTGCTTCTGTAAAGATTACAGCCTTGGAAACCCTATGGGAAAATTCTACTGTGTCCTATGAGAATAATATGGATATTTTATACCAATAAAATTTAAAACAAAGTGAACACATTCCTAGAAAATATTTATTAAGAGAAATGGTTTAAAGGGTAATAACCGGAAAGTCCTTTAACATATAAAGAAACTGAATCAGTAGTACACAGTCTTCCCACAAAGAAAACACCAGACCCAGGCAGTTTTACAGGTAAGAAGATCATTTCAGTCCTAAGAGTTTTTCAGACAACACAAAAAGGGAACACTTTTCTCAACACATTTTATAATACCACAATAACTTTGATACCACAATCAGATAAGAGTAAAGTAGAAGTACAGGCCAATCCACTCATGAATTTAGATGCAAAAAATTTAAGGAAAGTATTGGCAAACTGAATCCAGGTGATATTCATAAAAACATCATAAATCATCAAAACTGGTTATATTTCAGGAATTCAAGGTTGTTTTAACATCAGAAAAATCTATCAATGAATTGACATTAAAGGAGAAAATTCAGATGATATTCTCAACAGTTTGAGAAAAATCTTTTCATAAAATTCAAAACACATTTGTGATAAAGGCTTGTAGAGCAGAACTAAAAGTAGGTATCTACTAGCAATTCACAGTAAGCATTATGCTTCAAAGGCAAGATGTTAGAAGCAAATCTTTCCAGTCACTGGCCAACTGCAGAACAGACCGTCAATTGCTCATATGCAAGTTCAAGTTGAAGCAGAAGAAAACTAAAAAGTCCACAAGAGCCGAAATACAACCTTGAGTATATCACACCTGAATTTAGAGACCATCTCAAGAGCAGATTTGATACATTGAACACTAATGACCGAAGACCAGATGAGTTGTGGAATGACGTCAAAACATCATACAAGAAGAAAGCAAAAAGTCATTTAAAAGGAAAGAAAGAAAAGACCAAAATGGATGTCAGAAGAGACTCTGAAACTTGCTTTTGAATGTAGCTAAAGTGAAATGAAATGATGAAGTAAAAGAGCTGAATAGAAAATTACAAACGGCAGCTTGAGAAGACAAAGTACTATAATGAAATGTGCAAAGACCTGAAGTTAAAAAACCAAAAAGAACACACTTAGCATTTGTCAAGCTGAAAGAACTGAAGAAAAAAGTCAAGCATCGGGTTTCAACATTGAAGGAGTCTATGGGCAAAATGTTAAACGATTCAGGAAGCGTGAAAAGAAGATGGAAGGAATACACAGTCACTGACCAAAAAGAATTGATCAACATTCAACCATTTCAGGAGGTAGCCTATGATCAAGAACTGTATTGAAGGAAGAAGTCCAAGCTGCACTGAAGGCATTCGCAAAAAGCAAGGCTCTAGGAATTGAGGCAGTACCAATTCAGATGTTTCAACACATGGATGCAACACTGGAAGCACTCTCGTCTATGCCAAAAAATTTGGAGAACAGCTACTGTGCCAACCAGCTGGAAGAGAGCCATATTTGTGCCCATTCCAAAGAAAGATGATTTTCAAAAGAATGTGGAAATTATCTAACAATATCATTAGTATCACACACAAGTAAAATTTTGCTAAAGATAATTCAAAAGCAGTTGCAGCCGTACATCAACAGGGAACTGCCAGAAATTCAAGCTGGATTCAGAAGAGGATATGGAACAAGGGACATCATTGCTGATGTCAGATGAATCTTGGCTGAAAGCAGAGAATACCAAAAGATGTTTACCTGTGTTTTATTGACTATCTAAAGGCATTCAACTGTGTGGATCTTAACAAATTATGGATAACATTTTGAAGAATAGGAATTCCAGAACACTTAATTGTACTCATGAGGAACCAGTACGTACACCAAGAGGCAGTCGTTCGAACAGAACAAGGGGATACTGCATAGTTTGAAATCAGGAAAAGTGTTTGCCTGGGTTGTATGCTTTCACCATACTTATTCAGTCTGTATGCTGAGCAAATAATCCGAGAAGCTGGACTATGTGCAGAAGAACAGGGCATCAGGATTGGAGGAAGAATCATTAACAACGTGTAATGTACAGATGACACAACCTTGCTTACTGAAAGCAAAGAGGACTTGAAGTACTTACTGATGAAGATCAAAGACCAGAGCTTTCAGTATGGATTACATCTCAACATAAAGGAAACAAAAATCCTCACGACTGAACCAATAAGCAACATCATGATAAATGGAGAAAATATTGAAATTGTCAAGATTTTGTTTTACTTGGATGCACAATCAACACCCATGGAAGCAGCAGTCAAGAAATCAAACAATGTATTGCACTGGGAAAATCTGTTGCAAAAGACCTCTTTAAAGTGTTAAAAAAGCATGTCATTTGGAGGACTAAGGTGCACCTGACCCAAGCCATGGTATTTTCAATCGCCTTGTATGCATGCATTCCCTGTCAATGTACTGCTACAATCATTTTTGGATAATCTTCAGCAAAATTTTATTTGTGTGTGATATTAATGATATTGTTCAATAATTTACACATTCTGTTGGATTGCCTTTCTTTGGAATGGACACAAATATGGATCTCTTCCAGTCAGTTGGTCAGGTAGCGAAAGCTGGGTAATGAATAAGGAAGCACTTAACAACAGAGGCACCCAGCATTGCCTAAAGCAAGGTAATAATCTCTTAGCATGTCCAGCCTGCTTCACAAGTCAAAGCAATTTAAAAACAAAAACAAAAAAGCCTAGTAAGAGAACCTAATACCACCAAATCAGAAGGCCTGAGGAAGTTGCTTAGAATTGTCCTGAATCTTGCTTACTACTGTATTCCCAGAATCTAGCACAGGGTTTTGTCTTAGCAATAGCAACCTATCTCTTTTAGTAAATTGTTTTATATTTATTTGTAGAGTTTGGTGAAGAAGGAAGAGGAAAGAGAGAAATAGTGGTAGCATGCAGTAAAAAAACCATGCCCTGTAGTCAGACCTGGTTCTGAACTTACCTACCATGTATAGTCTTAGAAAAGCTGTCCAACCTCTTTTAAGCATCTGCTTCCTCATTTCTTTTTTTGTTGTGCTTTAGATGAAAGTTTACAGCTCCAGTTAATTTCTCATACAAGAATTTATACACATATTGTTATGTGACATTAGTCGCAATCCCTATAATGTGACAGCACACTCCCACTTTCTACCCTGAGTTTCTTGTGTCCATTCAGCCATTTCCTGTCCCTTCCTGCCTTCTCATCCTGCCTCCAGACAGGAGCCGCCCATTTGGTCTTGTGTGTCTGTTTGAACTACGAAGCACACTCTTCACGAGCATTATTTTATGTTTTATAGTCCAGTCTAATCTTTGAAGAGTGGGCTTCAGGAATGGTTTTAGTTCTAGGTTAATAGAACATCCATGAGCCATGGCTTTCAGGGGTTCCTCCAGTCTCAGACAAACCATTAAGTCTGGTCTTTTTATGTGAATTTGAGTTCTGCTCCACACTTTTCTCCCGCTCTTTCAGGGACTCTCTGTTGTGTTCCCTGTCAGGGCAGTCACTGGTGGTAGCTGGGCACCATCTAGTTCTTCTGGCTCAGGCTGATAGAGTCTCTGGTTTATGTGGCCCTTTTGTCTCTTAGGCTAATATTTCCCTTGTGTCTTTGGTGTTCTTCATTCTCCTTTGCTCCAAGCTTTTAAGACCCCAGACGCCACTCACCAAAGTGGGATGCAGAACATTATCTTAATAAACTTTGTTATGCCAGTTGACCTAGATGTTCCCCAAAACCATGGTTCCCAGACCCCAGCCCTAGCTACTCTGTCCCTCAGAGTGTTTGGTTATGTTCAGGAAACTTCTTAGTTTTTGCTTTAGTCCAGTTGTGCTGACTTCCCCTGTATTGTGTGCCGTCCTTCCCTTCACCTAAGATGATTCTTATCTACTACCTAGTTAGTGAATTCCCCTCTCCCTCCCTCCCCACCCTCGTAACCATCAAAGAATGTTTTCTTCTGTGTTTAAACTTTTCCTTGAGTTCTTAATAATTGTGGTCTCATGCAATATTTATCCTTTTGCAACTGACTAATTTCACTCAGCATAATGCCCTCCAGATTCAACCATGTTGTGAGATGTTTCACGGATTCATCATTGTTCTTTATCGTTTTGTAGTATTCCATTGTGTGTATGTATCATAATTTATCCATTCATCTGATGATGGGCACTTGCTTCCTCATTTCTTAAATGGAAATAGTAATACCTGTCTTGTAGATTTTATGATAAATAAGTTATGTAAAAGTTTTATATATCATGACTGATATATAAAAGATGACTAATAAATGGTAGCTGCTATTATATTCTTGTAAGCTTCTTAATGAGGGCAAGTTACAGTGCAAACAAACAAAACACCTTGGTTAAAATAAGATCTCAACTGAGGGTGACCCTGCACAGAGTCTGGTACATTCGCTAGTATTTACTTGGTATTGGGGACAGCACAGTGAACAACCAGTTAAAATCTCTGTCCTGCAGTCACTCAACTTTGAACTGGGCTTGTAAATAATATACATTTGCAGTTTGCCAAGGGGCAGACAGGGAACTAAGTGAAGAAGACATTTGTGAAACAAGCGGTAGTGGCAGGGACTGAGGAACTGGCAAAGACATGCCTTGCTACAGACATGTTTTCAAACACCATGCTAGCTAGCATCTTTGGACCAAGTTCAGCCCTCTGGCAGCAGGTTTAGAATTCTGTGAGTAGCATTCTAAGTGTCATGACAGAAGGAAATTTCTGGTGCCACGGAAGACTAACAGAACACTTACCATGTCTAGTTCTCTCCCTAGCTAAAACTTGAGCTCCTTGAAGGCAGGCACAGTGCCTTCTCTATTTCCCCTGAGAATGCCAGAGCCAGTGCACTCACCAGTTGCATATCCATAGAGTAGCCTCAATGACTATTTACAAAATGCAGATTTGATCAGGTCTCCCTGCTTGTTGTTGTTGTTAGCTGCCATTGAATCAGCTGCCAACTCATGGAGATCCCGCACACAAGGGAATGAAACTTTTCCCTGCTTAAAACCCTCCAAAAGCATTGCTCTTGGGAGAATCATTATTAATGTGTTCTCCAGAGCCCTGTGGTATGGACCCTGACCTCTCCAATCTGATTTTATGTTACCTTCCTACTCCCTCCCTGCTCTCCAATCATTCTGGTCTTCTTTCCATCTTTCTACAGCAAAGTTTTTCAAACACTTCTGATTGCAACTCACAGTAAGAAATTCATTTTACATTGCAACCTGGTTGACATATATAACAAACAGACGTTTTGCAAAAAAGTCCTCAGCTTTACTACTCATACAAAGAACTCTGATATTTTCTATTTATTAAAAAAAAGAAAGCAGTTGGTATCCACTTAATTGAATTTATGACCGATTAAAGAGTCACCACACGCATTTTGAAAAACTCTGCTCTAAGCATTCAATTTCTTTGCCTTAGGGTATTTGCATATACTAATTCCTCTGTCTGAGAAGCTTTTCTTGCTTATTTTTCACCTGGATAGATCTTACTCATCCTTCAAGGTATGAAATCAAAGGATGCTCCCTTCTTTGGCATCAACTGCCTGAGTCTGAATTTTGAAGATCTTGCTGAATTTGAGTTAAATACATGCAAAGAACTCAGAACAGTGCGTAGCAAATAGTAAGTGTTGCTTCTTATTATTACTAAGTAGTAATTATACAACTATTTGTGTGACCATTAATGTCTGTCTCCCCAAACTATAAACTCATGAAACCAAAAACTTTGGTTATACTTGTTCATCTTTATATTCCACAACTAACAACAATGGGCGCTCAGTAAATAAGGAAAGAGATCTTCCCAAAAGAAACAAATAGAGAGGCTGGCGGCGGAGCCTGCGTATAGCGTCATCGCAGTCGTTTCGGAGGCCCCGCCTCCAAGGTGACCACGCCCACCTGGCGCAGTCTTTGCTGCTGGCGGTCCAGAGGAACTGAGCTGTGCGGCCGCGGGGGAAGATGGCGACCGTGAAGAAGGCGGTGCAGCTGCGAGTGGTGGGCTTGGCGTCCCTCCGGGCTGTAAGTGCCTCGCCCATTGAGGGGGCGGCCTGCAGACACCGTGACGGTGGGGGTGCGAGGTTTGACCTGTGGCAACTGCTTTCCCAGACGCGAAGTCCGACAGCTGCTTAGGCCAGAGTCGTGAGTGCCTTGGAGTCTTGGACGTTCCCGGTCCCCTCCAAATCTCTTGAGGGGTATAGGGAAACTGAGACCGGGAGAGGGGGAGTGACTTGCCTGGGTCATGGAGACCTGCGACGCGAACCCAGGCGTCCTGATTCCCAGTCCAGTTCTCTTCCCCGGTGACCCTGGCTCCTTTCTCTAATTGAGCCTCAGACCTCTCTAACCTCCTCATTAGTGAAAATCACGAACACTCCTCCTCCCGCGTGGTGGCCCTCTTGCCGCTTCCCTTCGCAGCTCTTGTTGCTTGTGGAGACGCTTGGGACTATCCCAGCGTGCCGAGCAGGACATGGGCAGCGTGGGGCCAGGCTGTGATTCCCCTGAAATTGTACGCGGCCTGTTCAATCCTGATGTTTTCCCATTCTGCCATGCTCAGTGAGTGGATGGAAAGTATAGCAGACCTAGTTGTGTAAAAGGTTGAATAAATTGTGTTGGTTAAAATTCAAGCTACGGTATCCCAGTGTCTCTGCCACTTTCTCGGTCGAGGGACATCGTTATTTACTCTCTGAACCCCAGGTTTTAGAAATAGGTTAGGCGCTTGGCTGCTAAACCGGAAAGGTCAGTGGCTGTAAACCACCAGCCGCTCAGTGGGAGAAAGATGCGGCAGTCTGCTTCCGTAATGATTCACAGCCTTGGAAACCCTATGGGGCAGTTCAACTCCATTCTATAGGGTCACTATGAGTGGGAATTCGACTAGAAGGCCGTCAGTTTGGGTTGGTTTTTTGTTGTTGTTATATCTCAGGGTTGTTTTGGAGATTAAATAAAATGTAGATAAAGCATCTGGCATTGCCGGGGCTCTTAGTAAGTGATCTACCAGTGGTGATGTTATTACCTTGGATAGAGTTTAGAATGAGTTAGAGCTGTATAACTTGTTGCCATCAAGTCCATTCCAACTTGCAGTAACGCTATAGGACAGAGTAAAACTGCCCCATAGGGTTTCCAAGGAGCTACTTACTGGTGGATTCCAACTGCCAGCCTTTTGGTTAGCAGCTGTAGATCTTAACCACTATGCCAGCAGGGTTTCCATAGAGCTGTATGGTGGGAAAAATTACACTGTCCTGGCAGTGTACCCTTCTCAGAAAGCCACTTTAATGTCATTTCTAGCTCACCTACTTCCACCAATTACTCATGGGTACAATGAAGATGGGGCAGTGGTGGTTCAGTGGTAGAATTCTTGCCTTCCATGTGGAAGACTCAGGTTCAGTTCGTGGCCACTACACCTCATGTGCAGCCACCACCCCTCTGTCTTTGGAGGCTTGCGTGTTGCTATGTTGCTGAACAGGTTTCAGCAGAGCTTCCAGACTAAGACAGACTAGGAAGAAAGGCCTGGTGATCTACTTCCAAAAAAGCAGCCAAGAAAACCCTATGGATTACAATGGTCTGATCCCCTTGTGCATGGGTCTCCATGAGTCAGGGACTGACTCATGGTAGCTAACAACAACAACAATATAAAGATGGTAATTCCAACTTGGAAAGTTAAGAAAATCAAATGAGATGGTAGGTATTGATGTACTTTGAAAAAAATTCCTGGTGTAATAAGGTGGGTGATGATAGGTCCCCATGGGGTTACTAGCATAATCTTGGTATCAGAACCAGACCTGGGTTCAAATCCAAGCTCCATCACTTCCTATCTGTGTAATTTTGGGTAATCTTTCTGAGGCTTCATTTCTTCCTCCACTGAGTTGGGATGATGATAGTCCCAGTAGTTAGTACTGGTCTTTAGTCAATATTAACTGTTGTTATTGATATTGGTACACTATAGCACAGGAGACTGTGGCATAGGACTTGTGTGGTTAGAGGGGATCATCTCTGAGCAGAATTTTACAGAGGGAAAGAACTTGGGTGGTTTACAGACCACTGGGGGACTGAAGGGTAGCAAAGAGGCAACATGGCCTAGGAGTTAGGAGCGTCTAGAGTCACACTGCCAGGTTCAAATTTTGGCTTAGTGACTTGCTAGCCCTGTGACCTTGGGAAAGTTACTTGATCTCTTTGGGCCTCAGATTTCTCACAGATAGTAAAATAGAGATTATAGTAGTTCCTATCTAATAAGGTTGTTGAGAGGATAATACAGGTGAATATGTAAAAGGCTGTTATAAATACCTGCAAATATTGAAACCAAAAAAACCCGTTGCCATCGAGTTGATTCTGACTAAATGTGACCCTGTAGGACACAGTAGAACTGCCCCATAGAGTTTCCAAGGAGCGCCTGGTGGATTCGAACAGCTGACCTTTTGGTTAGCAGCTGTAGCTCTTAACCACTATGCCACCAGGGTTTATTAAATGCCTGATAAATGTGAGTGTTGTCTTTCAGTTGTTATTATATGATGGGCTGTTATGGGGAAGGAAGTTGTCATGGTTTGAATTATGTCCCCCAAAAAACGTGTGTATCAATTTGGCTAGGCCATGATTCCTGGTACTGTGTGATTTTCCTGTATGTTGTAAACCTGCCTCTATGATGTTAATGAGGGAGGATGGGTGGCAGTTGTGTTAGTAAGGCAGGACTGGATCTACAAGACTGGACTGTGTCCTGAGGCAATCTCTTGAGATATAAAAGACAGAAGTGAGCAGAGAGACAGGGGGACCTCATACCATCAAGAAAGCAGCGCCGGGAGTAGAGCGCGTCCTTTGGACTGAGGTCCCTGCGCCAAGAAGCTCCTAGTCCAGGGGAACATTGATGAGAAGGCTGACAAAGAGAAAAAGCCTTCCCCTGGAGGTGACACCCTGAATTTGGACTTTTAGCCTACTTTGACTGTGAGGAAATAAACTTCTCTTCATTAAAACCATCCACTTGTTGTATTTCTGTTAACGGCAGCTTTTAAGACAGAAGTGGAAATGAGTTTATTCTAATCTAATAAAAGGAACTTGGAAGCAGGTTTTACCTCTCTCAACTACATTCAAGAGATAGTTACTGAACCCTACCATTGTCCCAGGGCCTTGAAGACATAAAAAAACCAAAGCAAACTCATTGCGACCCTATAGGACAGAATGGAACTGCCCCATAGGGTTTCCAAGCAACGCCTGGTGGATTCAAACTGCCAACTTTTTGGTTAGCAGCCGAACTCTTAACTACTACACCACCAGGGTTTCCAGACACAGCAGTGAATAAAACAAAGTCTCTGCCCTCATGAAGCTTACATTTCAATAGGGTAATTCTAGGGCAATGTGCCAGCAGAGGCTGGACATACCTGTTGGTGGGAAATTCGCATTGCAGGGACCTTCCAACTTAGCCTGGTGACTTCATGAGGTTTAATGGCCCATCACCTTTGTCTCTAGGAAGGCCAGTTCAAGTGAGTTGTTCAAGTTCCAACTGATTCATAAAAAAACAGTTGCCGTCAGGTCGGTTCCAACTCATGGAGAACCCATGTGAGTCAGAGTAGAACTGTGCTTCGTAGGATTTTTAATGGCTGATTTTTCTAAAGTAGATCACCAGGCCTTTCTTCTGAGGTGCCTCTCAGTGGACTTGAACCTCCAGCCTTTCTGTTAGCAGCCGAGCTAACTGACTCATAGCCAGGACGATTTCCCTCCTTCGATGTTTCAGGATTTGAGAGTTTGGGATTCTTAGCAGGTTGCAGCAGTGCACCTCACCCTTTGCCCCATTGCGATGTTAATCCCAATTAAATCTGGTAAGACAAATTCATTTGAAGAGTTATAGTACTAAGAAGGTAGGACAAAGAGGGAAAATAAGCCTCATGTTACTTGGTGGCAAGGAGAGGCAGTTTTGGGGCAGACTTTATAGAGAGGCAACTGAAGGCCTTTTTTTTTTTTTTTTAAATGTCTTCAGCTGCTAGGGGCGTCATCTCCCCTCCGACCCACTCTTCTTGTCACCAGCCAGCCTATGATTGTAATAGAACAGAGTCTCCCCCTACACACGAAGTTCAGGACTAACCAGGCTTCCCTACAGCCAATAATTGCCCTCCTCTGGGACAGCTATAGGAAACCTGGTGGCATAGTGGTTAAGAGCTACAGCTGCTAACCAAAAGGTTGGCAGTTCAAATCCACCAGGCACTCCTTGGAAACCATAGGGGGCAGTTCCACTCTGTCCCTATAAGGTCACTATGAGTGGGAATCAACTCAACGGGTTTGGTTTTGGTTTTTGGGACTGCTGTGCCCTTCATGCATGTATTTGTTGTTTCAATAATTTTTTTTAAATTTTTTTTATTGTACATTAGATGAAAGTTTATAGAACAAATAGTTTCTCATTAAACAGTCAGTACACATATTGTTGTATGACATTGGTTAACAACCCCACGACATGTCAACACTCTCCCTTCTCGACCTTGAAGACCTTTTTTTTTGGAGAAAATATACATAACCAAAGTTACACCATTTCAAAAGTTTCTACATGTACAATTCTCTTTTTTTATAGTTTTTTTTTTTTTTTTTCAGTGCAGGGCAGGTTCCAGTAGGCCATGCCTGTGCTGCTTGGGAGAGTGATGTTCAGCACACGGTGCAGGTGGGCAGGAAGGAGAGGGTAGATTGTGATATGTGGAGCTAAGATGGGTATGGGAAAGATGAGAGAGAGGAGAGAGGAACAGGAGCCAAAAACATACAAACAAAAAAGAATGCTAAATGAGCTTGCTGTTGGAGAGATGAGAGACTGAGAAATGGAGAAAAACAAAAATGAAAAAAAAAAGGAAAAGGGTAAAAGAAAAAAATGAATAAATTGAGAAACTGGAAATGAAGAAGGACAAAAAGGGAATAAGAGAAGAAAACTAAACGAAGAAAAAGAAAAAAGAAATACCCCCAGGAATGTCCCTGCGCGTCTGCGCAGAGTAAGGGACTAACTTCCAAGCTGCGCGGTACCTAGAAGTGGCTCCCAAGCCAAGAAAAGAAAAAGAAAACAAACAAATCAAAATAGAACAAATCAGAGCAAACAAACAAAAAAGCCCCAGGGGTCCCACGAGCATGGCAGCACGGGCGGAGAAGCAGTTTCACAGTTGAGCGGTATTTCGCAGCCTTTCAGGAAGAAGCAAAGATGGCGCATGGAGCCAGGTATTTGAGAGAAGGGAGGGTGAGGTGGTGAGAGATAAGGAACAAATCTAAAGAAGCAGAAAAAAGCAACACCAGCAGCCAACAAATGGCACTCAGGGAGCTGGCCAGTGCACGCGGGTAGAATCCAAGCGGCTCTGGAGGGAAGCTCGTGCTTCCCGGCCAATAGACTGTGGCTGCAGGAAGCGGAGGAGGCTAAGTGGGGGTGAAGAAGGTTGGGGGGTGGGAAAGCCTATATCGTGGGTTACCGGTTGTTCTGTCTCCTGCTGGAAGCTCCCTGAAGCTGCTTTCTTGTAACTCCTGTTTGCCGATCTCCAATAGGAGTCCAAGATGGCGGACCCGTGCTGTGGTAGCTGATAGGGGACCTCTGCATGTATCTCTCCTCATGCTCTATTCTCAGTCAGTTTCTTATTCCATTCGGTGCTTGGCTGAGTTCTTTATCTCTTCATTTGATGCTTAGGGTTTCAGGATTGACGTGTGACTCTGTTTGACTTAGTTTTTCTGATCTTTGATGCAGACGGACAGCGTGGTGCTTCTGACTATAGCGCCATGTTGCCCAGAAGTCCTGTTTCAGTAATTTTTAATGAGTGCTTACTTTGTACCAAGCTCAGTGCCAAGCACGAGAGATGAAGTGGAAATCAAGACAGACAGGGTCCCTCACTGAGCTTCCTGTATTCAAATGGAGGAAACATTGAGGAGGCATTCTTCTTAGTGCTCTAAAGGAAATGGTTGTAGTCCTGAAATAGAGAATAATCAGGTGGAAGCTGCTTTGCAAGGGTGGTCAGAGGAGGCCTCTTTGAGTCTGAAGGATAAGAGGGAGCCAGACAAGAAGAGCATTCCAGGCAATAGGAACAGTCACCAGAGGCCCTGCTGTGGGAGAGAGAAGGTCTGTGGGACTATGGCATAGTGGCCCCACAGGAGGAGGGGCTGGGGCAGTAGGAACAAGTGATGAGGTCACAGGTTGGCAGAAGCCAGATCATGCAGAGCCTTATAGGCCATGGTGAATGAGGAAGGGGATGAGTGAGGTGTGTGGCTCAAGCAACAGGGTGCAAGGTAATGCCTTTCACTGAGCTAGAAAGGATGGAGTCAGACTGGGCTTTGGGAGAAACTGAAGAGTCGGTTTGGCGACTGCGAAGTTTTCGATGGCTTGTGAGAGGTGCAGTGGAGCTGTCATACCTGTCCTACCAGCAGCTGGAAACATGAGTCTCAACTCCAGAGGACAGTCTGTACTGGAGGCACGACTCTCGTGCTCATTCCTGTTTCTAGAATGAAATATTCTTTTTATTCTTAATTCTAAAACAGACCAAATTGTGAATTAAACAGGTGAGAAAGAATGCTTCTTAGTATTAGTAAAGATGGATCCATTCTTTCAGATTTGTGCTCCCTGGAGAAATATGACAATCTCTTCCTATTACTTTTTGTTTCCTCTTTTAAACTGAAGGTCAGCACCTCAACTGTAGGCACTCTTCCAAAGCGAGTGAAAATTGTGGAAGTTGGCCCCCGAGATGGACTACAGAATGAAAAGGTAAAGATGGAATAAAACCAAAAAGGGTTTTTCGAGCATCTCCTTTGAGTGGTCCATGTGGTAGGTGCAGCGGGGGTGGACTGAGCTATGCAAGACATGATCACTGCTTTGGAAGAACTTAGTGCAGAGTCGGGGAGGCCAGGTGGGCACCCGGGACAGACCACCTAAGATGGCCGTGCAACAGGTGTGGTGCCACCAGGTCCATCCCAAGGCCCAGGACGGCGAGTGCTGCGGGAGCATAAGGTGAAGGTAAAGGAGGATAGGGTTTGAGTAGGCAGAGCATGGAAAAGGCATTTCAGGTATAGGGCATCAGCAGAGTATATCAAGAGGAATGAGAAACTGAACACAGCTGGAAAGCAAGCTTGCCTTTTGATTCAGCAGGTCCCGGAAGGAGAGTTTATCCAGAGCAAGGCCTGACATGCAGAGCTTTAGCCTTCGGGATGTTCCTCATGACCCTGCTGGTAGTAGCAGAACAGTTAGAAACAACCTAAATGTTCAATGTGGGGAGGGTTAGGTCACATACATTATGGACTTTTCATACAATGGAACATTATGAAGCTGTTAATATAGATGTATGTTAAGTGACTGAGGCAGGTTATAAAACAGTATATATGTTTTAAAATTTTAGTTGTGTAAGAAACAAAAAAGTTTATGTATGTGTGGGAGCATCTGCATAGAGAGGGATCTAGATGAGTGTTGCCCCATAGAACTTTCTGTCACGATGAAAAGGTTGTACACCTGCACTGTCCAGTTTGGTAGCCCCTGGGCACATATGGCTGTTGAGCACTTGAAATGTGGCTTGTGTGGTTTAGAAACTGAATTTTTATTTTTATATGCTTTCAACTAATTTACATTTAATTAACCACATATGGCTAGTGGCTACTTTATTGGACTGTACAGATCTAGAAAGTTAATATCCAAGTTTTAACAGTATTCTATGGGAGTTTTTGTTTTTTCTCTTAATGCCCCCAAAACAAAAACTTCCCCCTCCCCCTGTCTCTGGGAGGTTTTTTGTTTTTGTTTTTTTTTTAATTGTACTTTAGGTGAAGGTTAACAGAACAAATAGTTTCTCATTAAACAGTCAGTACACAGATTGTTTTATGACATTGGTTAACAACCTCTCAACATGTCAACCTCTCCCTTCTCAACCTTTTTTTTTTTTTGGTGATAATATACATAGCCAAAGGTACACCAATTCAAATTTCAGAAATTTCTACATGCAGGATTCAGTGACATCGATTACGTTCTTCAGTTGTGCTGCTATTCTCACTTTAGATGAAGGTTTACAGAACAAAATAGTTTCTCATTAAACAGTTAGTACACATGTTGCCCTATGACAGTGGTTAACAACCCCACTACATGGCAATACTATCCTTACCCAACCTTGGGCTCCCTATCACCAGCTTTCCTGTCCCCTCCTGCCTTCTTGTCCTTGTCCCTGGACTGCTGTGCCTCATCAGTCCCATTTTGTTTTATGGGGCTGTCCAATCCCCAGCTGAATGGTGAACCTCGGAAGTGAGTTCACCACTGAGCTAAAAGGGTGTCTGGGGGCCATACTCTCGGGGTTTCTCCAGCCTCTTTCAGACCAGTAAATCTGGTCTGTTTTTTGTGTGTTAGAATTTTGTTCTACATCCTTCTCCAGCTCTGTCCAGAACCCTCTATTGTGATCCTGGTCAGAGCAGTCCGTGGTGGTAGCCAGGCACCATCTGGCTGTACTGGACTCAGTCTGGTGGAGGCCTTGATAGCTGTGTCTGGGAGGTTTCAAGGGAGATTTTCTTTGGTTTTTGGCATGTTTTTCTGAAATAATCATATATGGATTATTTTTTCAATAAGACAAGCTTTTTCTTTTTCTTTTTTTAAATCTAAGTATGACCAGCCTAGATTTAATAGTGAGTACTTGTTGGAAACAATAAACTGTAAGCCCTATGAGGGCGGAACCATGTCTTTTCTGCTCATTTCTGTATCCCAGGACCTAGCACAATGCCTGGAACATAAAAGGCTCTCAAAAATTATTTGTGGAATGGATTAAGTTAAAACAGTGGGAAAGAAATTGGAGAGACAGAGGGTGGAAGGGCCTGGTGAGAAGGACTTGGAGTTCTTAGGAATTTTGACTTAATCCTGTGGGTACTAGGGAGCCATGCAAGGCTTTTGAGCAGGAGAGTGAGACAACAGAGACCGCCTTTTAGGAGGATTCCCATGTGGGATGAATTGGTGGAGTGAGACCCTGGGAGGCGATGAGATCAGTTAGACCTGTTTTGCCACAGTGTGCACAGGATAGTGGCAGTAGATTTGGAAAGGAGTCCATAAATCTGATGAGTGGCAAGGACGTGGTGGAGGAGGAAGGGAGAGAACCCATAGGCTGAGCGTGCGAAGACAAGGTCCCAGCTAAGTTGGGAGATGGAAAAGGGGAAGGTATGATACTTTGGGGGTGCCATTCCAAAGAACCCACGGTACATCATGTCTGCGCCTTTCAGGTCACAGCACATTGCTCCCGATTTGTTTATGATGGGCCATATATTAACACACAGTTAAGGAAAAGTCTGCATGGCAGAAAAAGATTGTTTCCATGTAAATATTAACTCCTTTCCAGGTGAGAAGCTGCCTCCACTGCAAACTGCTGTCTTTAGAACCTGAAGACGAGCCTTGTACCACACTATTGGTGGGGATTACATGTGACTTCGTGTCACTGTTCTGAGGTTGAGAAGAAAGTGAGCTGCTTGATGTAGCAAAAGCACAGTCACATGGCTTAGGAACTTTGAACTGACACACACTGCATCTGAGACCATTTTTTCCCCAGCTCTGCCGACCTGTCTTTTTTCTGATGTTTCTCTCTCCATTATAGAATTTTGTACCGACTCCAGTGAAAATCAAGTTGATAGACATGCTTTCTGAAGCGGGACTCCCCGTTATAGAAGCTACCAGTTTTGTGTCTCCCAAGTGGGTTCCCCAGGTGAGCCCCAGCCCTCAGTGAGAGGCATTTCTCAGATAAAAGGGATGGGAAGTTTTGCATTTGCCTTAGAAGTAAGTAGAAGTTGGGAACATAGGGTTCTGGGTCCCTGGCTTTGAGAGGTCTCAGGTCATTCATAGCAGTATGGCACAGCAAAAGGAACATAGACTGGGAGTCAGGAGGCCTAGAGCTGATCTTGCCTCCGTCCCTGACTTGCTTGGTGACCTTGGAGAGGTCTTCCCCGCCCCCGCCCCCCCAATTGGAAATGGCCTTTCAGGTCTCTTTGGCTCTAACAGTCTAGAATCTGTATATCTGTTTCTGGTTTCTGCACGTGTAAAAGGGAAAGACTGATGACTCCCGCTTCACAGAGGTGGTCAAGTGGGGAAGAAAGACCCTGTTAAAAAAATGAACGTTAGATAACAGAAGGAGGGTTGAGCCTAGTGCCTGGCTCAGAGAACGTTCTCAGTAAATGGCTGGTAGTATTATTACTGCTTATGTAAAGCTGGTGGTTTTGGCCATATGGAGAAGTTGGGGGCATCACCCAAACCTAGGGGCTTTCTAGCCCTTGGGGAGACTCAGCTATGCAAAGGACTTACTCTCCAAGTGTTCTGGAGAACAGAGATTTTGTGATAAAAAGGTTTTCTCTGACCAAGCTCTCTGACTGCCCTCAGTGATGACTTGGCGATGTCTCCTTTGGCTCCCAGATGGCTGACCATGCTGAAGTCTTAAAGGGCATTCAGACGTTTCCTGGTATCAACTACCCAGTTCTGATCCCAAATCTCAAAGGCTTCCAGACTGCGGTAAGAGGATTGCTTGGGGCGGGGGGCTCCTGAAATGAGATTGATTGCATTTGTCCTTGCCTTGTCTGGACTTCTGTCCCCTGTCTTGGGATGTCTGTCTGAACAGCTGTCTCCAGTGATGAAGAGCACCATCAGATAGACCCAGAGCAGTCCTGGTTCTGCTACTCCCAGCTCTGTGATCTTAACAAGTTACTGAACCTCTCTGAGCCTCAGTTTCTGCCTATAAAATAGGTCTAATAGTAGTACCTAAAGTTGTGAGGATTTCAGAACGTAGAATGCATATAAATTGCTTAACAAGAGCCTACTATAAGGTGAATGCCTAATAAATGTTAGCTCTTGTTTTTATTACCCACTTCCTCTCTGGAGAAAGGTAACGAAGCTCTCAACAAGAGCTTCAACAGTAGTTGCTGGTATCTGTCCACTTTCTTAAGATTCCAGACAAGAACGCCATTGGAGATGTTGCTTCTGCATTTAGGCAGAAGCCTTCTTTCAAGAGTGGTTTCCAGTGTGGTGGTGGGCAGTTTCCTTGGGGAAAGAACAGGGGTTTTTTCTTTTCATTGCAATATAATTCATATACCATAAAATTCACCACCAGACAAGGGTTTTTTGGCCTCTGTGTCAGTGTCTCTGATGAGAAAAATACTGAAAGGAATTCACCTGGCTGTGGCAGGTTGCTGCTGGGGCCAAGGAAGTGTCGGTCTTTGGAGCTGCCTCGGAGCTCTTCACTCGGAAGAACATCAACTGCTCCATCGACGAGAGTTTGCAGCGGTTTGACGAAGTCTTAAAGGCAGCTCAGGCTCTCAGCATTCCTGTGCGGGGGTGAGTCAGACCACTTTGGTGCTGCCTATCTTTTCCTCAAAACCATGCTGGAATGGGGCTAGGTTCTCAGTCAAGGGACCCTCCCACGCACACACTCCTTATCCTGCACTGGGCAGCCCAACTAAGTGTGGTCAGAAGAAATCCTAGCAAGTGCTTTCTCTCAAGCCTGAGTTTTGGGTTAGTTCACTGGGGAGGGGTGTGAAGAGGAATTTGGCAAGGTAAGACGCTAAATGGGGCTTGTGAGGTTAGTGTGGTCATGCCTTCACCAGCAACTCCTCACATGTCCTTGAAGACTGCCTTAGGCCTTTAAGTTTCCAGTATCGCATCTTTAACAGCGACAGTGCCAGCTACTGTACATGCATTATCTAACTTAAACCACACAACAGTCCAGCAAGGAGAGGGCTGTCCCCACTTTAGAGATGACACAACTGAGGCTCAGAGAGTATGAATAGCTACTTTAAGGTCATACAGTTTTCCAGATTGCAACCAGGTGATCTCTCAAAAGTGCGTATCTGATCACATCTCTTCCCTGGTTAAAAATTTTTCATTGACTCCCCAAGTTCAGACTTTTCCACATGGTTTGCAAGGCCCTGCGGGATTCAACCCCGGCTGCTCTCTACAGCCTCATTGTTCACTGCGCCCCACTGGCCACTGCTTCTTCTGCGGGCCACAGTCCAGCCCAACTGGAATGTCTTTCAGTTTGGCACATGCCTTCTTGCTCTCTTGCCTCTGGGCCTTTGCACGTGCTTTCCATAGACTCAGACACTCTTCCTCCTACGTTCTACTCCTGCTCACTCTTCAGGTCTTCTTGTGGATGCCATTTCCTCTAAGCAGCTTTCCTGGTCTCTTAGTTGGAATTAGTGCACCTCCCCTGGGATCCCATAGTTCCATGGACATCCTCCACCATAGCACTTAGCTGCTTGTTAAGTTCTCCCGTCACCTCGAGGGCAGAGCCTGCGTCTCTCTCAGTCCCTGGTGTGCTCCTGTGCAGATCAGTCCAAGGAGACTAAGATTACCTGACTCCCAAGCCTGTGCTGTTTTCTTAATATCTCATATTTTCCTTGCTCAGCAGTGTTTGGAGAATAAGTGGGAGAATTAAAATGGAAAAGTACACTGAGATCTTTGAGTCTGAAATTATTTATCCAGCAAAAAATTTCATACCTCTTAATATGCAAAGTACTTTGCTAGACTCTAAAGGGTTTTAAAGGTGCCTTGGCTCTGATGGGATGTGTGGAAATAGAAGCCGGCTACATCTAAACTCATTACCATAGCCTATAAGACCCCATAATCAGGCCCCTGCCCACCTCTCCAACCTCAGCTTGTGCTTCTCTGCCCATTGCTGTCTGTGCCTCAGCTGTTCTGTGTCTTGAGCACACCCAGCCCTTTTCCACCTCAGGACCTTTACATATGCTCATCTCTCGGCCTTGAATGCTCTTCCTGCAGATCATCTCCCTTCTCTCAGCAGCAGTGTCATGTCCTAGCTACTGTAGGCCTCCTCTAGTTGCTGAAAGCACTGGTGAAAAACAAGGCTCCAGGAATTTATGGAATACCAATTTAGATACTTCAACACACAGATGCAGTGCTGGAAGTACTTACTTATCTATGGCAAGAAATTTAGGAGACAGCTACCTGGCCAACCAACTGGAAGAGATCCATATTCATGCCCATTCCAAAGAAAGGTGATCAAAGAGAATGTGGAAGTTATCGAACAATATCATTTATTTTACATGCTAGCAAAATTCTGCTGAAGATAATTCAGAAACGGCTGCAGCCATACATCGACAGGGGACTGCCAGAAGTTAAAGAGAAATTCAGAGGAGGACATGAAATGAGGGATATCACTGCTGATATCAGATGGTTCTTGGCCGAAAGCAGAGTGTGCCAGAAAGTTGTTTATCTGTGTTTTATCGACTTCTTGAAGGCATTCAACTGTGTGGATCATAGCAAGTTATGGATAGTATTGCAAAGAATGGGAATTCCAGAACACTTAATTGTGCTCATGCGAAGCCTGTACACGGATCAAACAGAAGAAGGGGATACTGCCTGGTTTCAAATTGAAAAAGGTGTGTGGCAGTGTTGTATTCTTTCACTTTACTTATTCAGTCTATATGCTGAACAAATAATCCAAGAAGCTGGGCTATATGAAGAAAAATGCAACATCAGGATTGGAGGAAGACTCGTTAACAACCTTCAATATGCAGATGACACAACCTTGTTTGCCAAAAGTGAAAGGGACTTGTAGCAGTTACTGATGAAGGTAACAGACTACAGCCTTCATCATGGATTGCACCTCGACATAAAATGAAAATCTTTACAGCTGGACCAATAAACAGCATCATGATAAATGGTGAAGAAATTGAAGTTGTCAAGGATTTCTTTCTTCTTGGATCAACAATCAAATGTCCGTGGAAGTAGCAGTCAGGAAGTCAAATGACATATTATATTGGGCAAATCTGCTGCAGAAGATCTCTTCAAAGTGTTAAAAGCAAAGCTGACTAAGTGAGGTGCACGTGACCCGAGCCATGATATTTTCATTTGCTTCATATGCATGCGAAAGCTGGACAATAAAAAAGGAAGACCGAAGAAGAATGGATGCATTTGAATTATGGCGTTGGCGAAAAATATTGAATATGCCATGGACTCCAGAAGAACGAAAAAATCTTTCTTGGAAGAAGTACAGCCGGAATGCTCCTTAGAAGTGAGGATGGTGAGGATGGTGAGACTTCCTTTCAGAATGGCTTGGAGCAGTTTCGGACCTCCTCTAACTTCACAAGAGGGAAGGAGGATCAAGATCAACAGCTTAAGGCTGATTTCTATGAGGCAGAGGTCAGACATGCCTCCTCTGTTCGCCACCTTTACCAATTCTGACACCACCCGTCCCTCTACTTCTCTGCTGGGTTCATTAATTCTTTGCAGTGGCCACACAGAACTCAACAGACAATACTCAATGATTATGGGGTTTATTAGGGAAGTAACAGTTACAATCTAGGCTTAGGAACACTCTGGATACATTTCTTCCATAAGGACAGCCTCTTCGCAGCCGTGCTTGTAGGCAAGCCTCTCCCTGGCCCTAGGCCTCTGCCCAAAGGCACTCACCGTTCTCTCTCCATAGGCCAGGAAGCCCACTGTGCAGTCTCCTCCTGCTGGATCTCTGCTGCCGGGTCTCTCTTGCCACAACTTCTCACTGTCTTCAGGGTTACAGCTCACTCCTTGTCTCATTTTCCTGCTTCCAGGAGCTTCTCAGCGCAGGGATCTTGGATCCAAAGGATGTGCTGGCTCCTGGATGTTCTTTCTTGGTGGTGGTGGATCTTCTCTTTCCCACCTCTGGGGTGGCTCATTTCAAGCCCAGCAGGATGGCAAAACTGACCAATCCCTTTGGTAGGCTACCATTACCATATCTGTATAGTCCCGCCCAATCACTTGGGTGCGAGTTACAAGATCATGGCTGGAAAGGCCACACACAAGTGATCATCACACTGTACTTTGTCTCACTTACTTTGGACATGTCATCAGGAGAGACCAGTCCCTGGAGAAGGACATCATGTTTGATAAAGTAGAGGGTCAGCTAAAAAGAAGGATCCCCTTAATGAGCTGGACTGACACAGTGACTGCAACAATAGGCTCAAAGATCACAATGATTGTGAGGATGGCGCAGGACTAGGCAGCATTTCATTCTGTTACACATAAGGTCGCTATGAGTTGGAGCCAACTCAGTGATACCTGACAACAACAGTTGTTCCTATCACATTTTCCTTTTCTTTCCTTCATAGTGCATCAGTTTCTGGGATTATCCTACTTATTTGATTGCCTGTCTGTTTGCTTTCTCCCTGACTAGAAGTCAGCTCCATGGGGGTAGAGACCTTATCAGTCTTGCTCACTGCTCTGTGCCCAGTGCCTGGCACATAGTAGGCAACTCAGTAAATATCAGTTGGATGAATGAATGAATCCTCTGGCAACTCAGTGGAGCAGCTAAGCCTTTGGCCCTCAGGCCCGTCCAGCCTACTACTGACTCATATCCTACCCAGCTCTTGTTCCTGCCTTCGGTTTCATCTAGTCCTGGGTCTCCTCCTATGAGTGCCAGCCCCAGCTACCTTGGTGCCTGGTTCCGCTTTACCTCAGCGCCATACAGCTCAGGTGCCTGCTCGTATTGCCCTCTCTAGCTTTTCCTTCTTGGTTGGTCTTTGACTCTTATTGTAAATCCTTGGCTGGCTCTCCTGAGGCCTAAGCAGCTCCTACTTGCTGAAATACAGGCCTGTTAGGCCCCCTCCCTTCTCTGCCATGGGTCTCTACTGCCCCCTCCTGGTGCTAAGCAGCAGTACCTGCGTTCTGGCCTCACCTCTAATTTCAACCCCACTTTGCCTCCCGCCCAAGGCTGTAGGTGGCACATAGGGCCTCCATGAGTCGGATTCGACTCAACGACAACCGGTTTGGTTTTTTGGTTTTTGCCTCCCACCCAGCTTCAGGTTTTGTGACTGCAGGCCAACCAGGGATGAGTGTCAAACAGCCACCTGGCCTCAGCCCTGCTGGCCAGAGAGCTCAGGGGCACTGACTTCATTCCTTCCCTGTCTTCCCGCAGGTACGTCTCCTGCGTGCTTGGATGCCCCTACGAAGGAAAGATCTCCCTGGCTAAAGTAGCTGAGGTGTGTGTCTGTTGGGGCCGGGGTTTTGGCTGACTTGCCTACCCCTAAGTATAGAGATTCCTCTTCCCACCCTTTCCTACTGGGTCACTGATGTCCTTCATTCACCCAGCTCCTTTATTAAGTCCTCCTGTGTGCACAACCCTGAACTTGCTCCCTGGAAGCCACCTCCTGGCCAGGCATGTAGTCTTTGAAGCTCATCCTCTACCCCAGAGGAAAAGCCTCTGATTCCGTTTTCAGTTGTGGTCAATCAGCAGGTGATAATTAAGCATCTACTGTGTGTAGACCTCTGAGGAGGGATTCCCACAGTTCTTGGTTGGAGGGGCCAAACCCTTGACGCCCTTGGCACAGTGACCAGGTCAACACTGAGAGGAGCACAGTGCGGGAGATGATTTTGAGAAGCCCAAGAGCTTATGTCATTTAGTTCTCAAGACCACCCTGCAAATTTGGTAGTATTATTCCATTTTATAGTTGAGGAAACTGAGACTAGATGACTTGCTACACAGGTTGTAAATGGTGAAACCAAGGCTCAAACCCGATTCTGTCCACCTGACAGCCCACTCGCCCTTCCCACAGCCCCATGTAACATCCAGGTATGGGGAATGGGAACCAGAGCAGTGCTGTTGAGAGTGGTGCTGTACTCCAGGTCCTTGCCTCCCAGCGCCCCAGTCCTCGTCGTGGCCCTACAAGGGGTCATCACCATTTTTCAGAAGCAGAAATGGAAACTCTAGAAAGGTTAAGTCCCTTGCCCGAGGCCCTGTGGCTGTGAGCAGCAGAACTGGGATCTGACTCTGGTATCACATGACTCCAGAGGGCTCCTCCTTCCACTCCCCCTGCTGCCTCCTGACAGAGGCTGCCTGCTCCTCATACTGCCTGTGTGGGCAGTGGTGGAGGGGCCAGCGCTTCCTTTATCTGGTATGTCATTGCTGAGTATCATCTGTGTACCTGGCCGTGTGTACCATCCTTCCTCTGCCTTATCCAGCAGCCTGGCAGGGGCAGCGTCTCCTTGGGTGGGGCCTATACCACTCTAGTCTTGCAGTGATTTTAGGGGTATGCAAACGGACTTCTAAAATTTCAATAGTTACGTACCTCTGTTAAAAATTTATAACTAGTACCTCAGACCCATGATTTCACAGGTCTTATTGCTGAGGTTATAGGTCCCTGGGTGGCACAGGTGGTTTGCAGTCAACTGCAAACCTAAAGGTTGGTGGTGCAAACTCACCCAGCAGTGCTGCGCAAGGAAGTCCTGGCAATCTGCTTCTGTAAAGATTACAGCCAAGAATACCCTTTGGAGCAGTTCTGCTGTGTAACAGTGGGGTCGCCATGTGTCAGAATCGTCTCAGCAGCAATGGGTTTGGTTTGGTTTTCGTTGCCGAGGCTAAAGCTACATGAAAAGAATCAATTTTCCTGGTTCCAGCACCTAGGAATGACAATGTATGTAAGTGGTGAGTGAAGGACTGAGTTTGAGAAACATGGGTGGTGAGGAACCACAGGGTTTGGAGCCACAAGCCCTGCCATGGTGCTGGCTCTGCTGCTTTAAGGCTCAGTCGAATGAGGATGATTATTCCTGATTAAATTGTGAGGCACCTATGAGCTGATAGGAATTTAGCACTTCATACCCACCCTGGAGGTGCTCTGCCCAGGCCAAGGACCCCCGCCCCTGAGCTCTCGGGCCCCGGCTGGTGGAACATGGTGTTCTCCAATGCCTGCTTGCTTCCCCAGGTTGCCAAGAGGATGTACTCAATGGGCTGTTATGAGATCTCCCTGGGGGACACCATTGGCGTGGGCACCCCAGGGGTCATGAAGGACATGCTGTCCGCTGTCATGCATGAGGTGCCTGTGGCTGCCCTGGCTGTCCACTGCCATGATACCTACGGACAGGCCCTGGCCAACATCTTGATGGCCCTGCAGGTAATCAGGGTGTGCCCCACTATCCCAAAGGGCGTGGGGCAGGACAGCTTGGTTTGATTTCTTCTTTCAGCAAACATTTACTGATGCCTGACCAGGCCCTGGGCTGAACATGGTGGACACAGACATGTGGCCCTGCCCTGAAAGTGCCCACATCTGTCTGTTAGGGGGTTACATGCTAATCTTTATGCATCATGACAGATGCCAGGAGAGGAGAGCACAGGGTTGAGGATGCCTGGAGAGGCACCTTGTCCCAGCCGGGGCAGTCACAGAGGCTCTGCCAGGAGAGGTGAGGCCTGAGCGAGGCTTGCAGGATGCAAAGGAGTGAAGTGGTTGGAAAGGGTACCAGGCAGAACCACCTAGTAAGACTAAGGTGGGCCAGCTACTTTATATAGAGTGGCCTCACTGAGAAGGTGACATATGGGAGAGACCTGACAGAAGCAAGGGAGTGGGCCATACACAGGCTTGGGATAGGGGGTGTCCCAGGCATGGGAACAGCAGGTACACCTCGGTGCTTGCCGTGTTCAGGGAACAGCAGGAGGTATATGGCAGGCACAGCATGAACGAAGGGAGGGTGGTAGAGAGGACCTCGGGGTGCACAAGGCCAGATTGGGAAGGCCCTGTAGGACTTCAGTTCTTTCTATGAGCTGGGAGCTATCAGGTTCGAGCAGAGGAGGGGGAAGGGTATGATCAGATTTTTTCCCGTTAAAAGGTTCCCTCTGGTTATTGAATGGAGAACAGACTGTAGGAGGACAGGGGCAGAAGCAGAGAAACCAGTTTGGAGGCTATAATCAGATGACAGAGACGGTGGTGAGGAAGCCTGTGGAAGGAGCAGGTGTGTGGCAGGCTGATCAGGAGTTCGCTTTATTGATGTGTGAAGTGTGAGGTATCTATTAGGCAGTAGCCTGGGGGCTGCGGTAAATGTTTCCTGGCAAGCGTCAGGAGTGTGGAGTCTCCACAGTGAGAGGGGTCAGGTTGGTGGTCAGGAAGGGCCTCCCTGAGGAGGTGGCTTTTAGGCTGAGACCTAAAGGGCAAGGAGACGGCCATGAAAGGAATGGAGGAAAGACATTACAGGCAGCGGAAACTGTACACAGAAAAGACTCGCTCGCATTGTTCCAGGAATGAAGAGGAGAAACACCTCTTTCAGTGGGATTTTCACTTCAACAGAATAAGGCAAAGGAATGAACACCTCTCAGTGAACTTTCAGGCCGCAGACAATTGGGTGGTTTGTGAGGACCAGCTTTGCAGGCCCTGGTCCTCCATCCTCCACGTTTCACCATCCTTATGTTTTTAGATGGGAGTGAGTGTCGTGGACTCTTCTGTGGCAGGACTTGGAGGCTGTCCCTATGCAAAGGGGGCATCAGGAAACTTGGCCACAGAGGACCTCGTCTACATGCTCACCGGCCTGGGCATTCACACGGTAAGCCAGCCTGCCCCCTGGTGGCGACAGCCCTGAACTGATCAGAACTCCGCCTGGACCCCGAGGGCAGCAGCTGATGGTTTATTTTTGTTTTTGTGGAGGAGTGGGTCAAGCGGGGAAGGGTCCCAGGGGAGTAGGGGTGTTCTGTCTTTATGTTTTTAAAGCGGCAGCATGTGGTTGAACGAAGCCATGAGCTGGGAACAAGAAAGCCAGGCTCTCCTATGACTCTGACAGTTCAGTTCTAGGAGGCACCAGGGTGTAGGAAAAAGCCCTGAAAGCGGTCAGGCCCATGCCCTGAAATGAGGCACTTCTCTCTGGGCCTGTTTTGTTCTCTGTAAAACGAGGGCAGTAGAATTGGACAGCACGATGGGCTCTGCCCAGTCAGTGAGGGCCTTCGGTGATGGGATGGAAGCAATGTGGCATCTGTGCTTTGATCAGACAGAACTGCGTTTAAAATCTAGCTCTCTACTCACAGGCTCTGTGGCCTTAGACAAATTACTTCACCTCTCTGAGCCTCCAAAATGGGAATAATAATAGCATCTATCTCAGGGCTGTTACAAAGATTAAGTAAGGAAACATATGTACAGGTCTTAGCCGAGCATCACTAAATACGAGCTACAGTTATGAACAGAGGTTTTCGGCCTGGCCATCGGGTTGATGTTTTCAGTCCTACCTCTCTCTGCCTCACAGTCCTTACTTCAATATGCAGTTTTTGGCCACTGTGACCAGGCCCTGCTTTAGGCCCTGAGGTGGAGTACTGCACAAGACTGATGCTACCCGCTGCCCTCGCAGTGGAACTGTAAACCATTGCACAGATTGGAACCTCTTATACAATGGGGAGTCAGAGGCTAACCCCAGATGTCAGAAGGACACGGTCTCACAGGTAGCCCGTGTCCCACTGTCAAGAGGAACAAGAACCTGTTTGTCTTCACCTTTGCTTCTCCAGTATCCCAACTGCCTGTCCAGTCTGATGTTTCTCTGGGTGTGGAGGGCATGTCATGACTTACTGCTTTCTCTAACTTGTTTCTCAAAGGGTGTGAACCTCCAGAAGCTCCTGGAAGCTGGGACCTTTATCTGTCAGGCCCTGAACAGAAAAACCAGCTCCAAAGTGGCTCAGGCCACCTGTAAACTCTGAGCTCCTTGGCCACCCAAAGTTCTGGGGACCGTATGGGAGTAGGGCATGCATGGATGAATCACGGACAGGGGTATGGAAATGGAAATGAAATTGAAAAAAGCAGGTACCTCACAGAAAGGAGGAGAGGAGCAGAAGGAGCCACTTGGCCTCAGCCCTCCCTCCCGGACCTGAGTAAGAGGCTTTGGGGGCTGAATATGTCCCTTCACTGTGGACCCAGCAGTTGAATGTGTCCACTGAGGGCACTTGGGAGTCCAGGTCCTTGGCTTGGGCTGATCTGAGAGCCCCCTCTCTGGGTGAAAGCTACCAGCTAGCTACCCTCTACACAGCTTGACCCTGCTCTGGCCTTGGGGCCATTGCTCTCTGACTTCTTAGAGCAAAGGGACATGGCCGTGGGGTGGCCAACTGCCAACTCGAGCACCGTTGGAAATTCTCATGGGTGATGCTCTCCACTCTGAATGTGATTTTTGAAAACAGCTTATGTAATTAAAGGTTTAATGACAGCAGAACCATCCCAGTATTCTGTTGTGCAGGTGTGTGTGTATGTGAGACTGAGGGAGACTGTTGGGGAATAAAATGTCTTTACAATGTTGCACTCTGATGGGAAAATGGAGACTTTGAAGCAGTTTATTAATCATTTGGTTTCTTCCCTGTTTACTCACCTGAACCTCAAATTCATAGTGACTGGAAGTCAGTGAGCTTTGGTCTCAGGAGAATGCCTGCAGCACTGGCTGCCAGAACACCCCAAGAGAAGGTTTCTGAGGCTCCTGCCTCTGAGCCAGGGCACTTACACAAGCTTCCTGGTGGGCTGCAGCCGGCACTTGGTCCCCTCGGCCTGGGCAGGCCTGGCCAGCAGTCTGGCTTGCTAGCTGGAGCGCTCACTTCTCTGTACCTTAGGCTCTGGGGTCTGTCAGTCATTCTTGCTGGACCCGGGCCAGGGAGGGCACTCCAGGCTGAGGAAACGCCTGTGTACTTCTGTGCTCAGGTCTCATCACTCAATGTGGCACAACTTTTTACACATCATTCTAGCCCTACTTTTCTTTTGAGCAGAAGCATACAATCATTTTCTAACCTATTACGGTAGGCAAGAAGCAATCCTCTCTAGCAGATAGAGGGGCACAGTTCGTGTGAGGGCCGAGAGCACTTAGCACTGTAACGCCTATTTTAGCTTTCGAGGTGTCTTTCAAAGGAGACTTCCCAGGACCAGGAGCCTCTGGGTAGGGGGAGAGCGACCCCCACCCCCCGCTTCAATCAGCGCAGCTCCCTTTTGCCTTTGTTCCACATAGTCGCATACTTCACGCAAGACTTAATTTGAGGAATGAGTTTGGCAAATACAAAAAAGTTTGAAAACCTCTGGTTACCTTGGGGCCAGGGGCTCGTCAGCCCCGCCCCCGACCTTGTCGTTCCTGCTGCTTAACAGCTGCCGAGCGGCCCCGAGGGTCCTGATCGCCTTCCTTCCTGCCCTTCGCCTGCTCCTGGGGAATAAAGCGAGCGATCGCGCTTGCGCGGAGATCTGAGGGCTTGGCCAGCGAGCGGACCTTTGCCCCTCCAGTCACGGGCACGATAATCCGAGCCACGCCTTTCCTCCGCTAACCGCCCTGGTTATGGGGATGGTACCGTGCGCTTCCTCGGTCTGCGACAGTGCGACACACAGGCCCCTTGTTAACTGCAGCGACCTTTTTGTTCTCCCGGTTTCTCCGTAGAAGCCGCAGCCCACATGACACGTCTACTTGGGGGCGTGGAAAGGGGCAGGACCTGGGTGGACTGTCGGCTTTTAAAGGAACCACCACTCGGAGCGCGGGAGGCAGCGCCACTGGAGCCAGCGCCGGGCGTGGGATACTGAGTAGGTTCGGGAGGTGGACTGAGTGGGCATGTGGGCTAGGGGAGGGGCGGGTGGTCCGCGGGAAGCGAGGGAAGAGCTTCTGTGGGGCCCTTGCCGTGTACTGGGCAGAGTCCGGCCAGGGCGGGCCCGCCCCCTCTGCTCCCAGTTGCCTGCCGCCTTGGCTAGGGTGGCCCGGGTTCATTCATTCCCGGCCTGAGGACTCCTCGCTTGGCCCCTCCGAGCCGTGGCCCGATTCCCAGCCCGAGACTCAGCTGCACTCGAGCGCTTACGACCCAACGCCCCTTCCTCTCCATTATACAGACTAGGAAAACTGAGGCGACGGCAGCGGGCCAAAGACACCAAGCGGGCGGGTCCGGGGCGAGACCAACCTCAAGCCAGGCTTCCTGTCTCCCAGGGCCCCTCTCCAGCCACTTTCCAGGGTTCTGAACAGTGGGTAGAGCTTGGTGGGGTGGGTAGAGTTGCTGCAGCGTCCGGAGCAGCGCAGAGTCCAGCGGAAGCGGGGGTGGGGGGGGGGGGGGGGGAAGAGAGAACTGCTTGGGGAGAGAGACCGGGCTGCGATCTTGGAGATCCGGATTTCAACCAAGCTATTTAACTAGCTGTTTAACCTCAGGCAAATTACTTCACGTCTCTGACCCTCAATAGCCTTCTCTGTAATCACATCTGCCTCCTCAGGACATTGCGGAATCCAGAAAATTAATGCAAAAGTGCTCAGTACAGAGCCTGGTGCTCAGCGGGCCTCAATCAAATAGGTTGGAGCTGGATGAGCTGAGAGGGAGATTGTGGCAGCCTGGATGGAGGAAGGCGGCTGCAGGCCAGACACGCTGGAATGAAAGGCCTCAGTGTCTGGGGCTTCCTCTCTCCGCCCCTCTGCTCCGCAGTGTTTGCTCAGGGCGGAGGTACACACCTGGTAGTGGAGACGCGGCGAAGGCCACGTATACACGCCTACCCAGTTCGGCCTAAAGTTCGGCGAGATCCCTAGCTCCAAGCCTGGAGTGATGGGGCCCAGCCCTGCTCAGTACTGGCATGGGCAGAGGCTGCCAGCCTGGCTGTCCCTGGTGTGGTGTGGGGTGGGGTGGGGTCCACTCCAGGACTGTGGTACTGCAGCCCTAAAGCTGGTCTCACCCTGCCTGCCAGAGGACCCACCTTGAGGCCATCTGTATATTTTCTTTTCCTTTCAGCTGACCCTCGAGGGAGAAGGAGACAGGAGGGCTGCCTGGAGCGGGAGGTATTAGTCACTGAACTGAAAGGCCTGTTTACCCAGAGTCCTGGCAGAGGGACTAGGAAGGCTGTTTGAGCAGACAGAACCCCTTCCCTCTGGCTCCTGGAGTCCCAGTCCTGCTGCCACGTTTCCTTCTGCCCAGGCAACCTAGGGAAGATCCTCAGGTTCTGTCTTCATATTCCATCTTCCCAATCTTAGGCCAGAAATATGGCACCTGTGTGTGTCAGTCTCCTTACCTGTACCGTGTAGCAGGGCTTTTGAATCACCTCATTTAACTCTCACACCACCATGTGAAGTAGTACAGTTATTAGCTCCATCTCATAAAAATGAAAACTGAGGCCAAGAAAGGATAAGTGAGCCGCCCTAGGCCTACGGCAAGAAGGTGAAGGTACGGAGACTTGAACCAGGGCTGACTCAACCAGGGCTGATTCCTGAGCCACCCGTTTAGTTAGGACACACTGCTGCCTTCTTCCGAGGTGAGCTCACGGGGCCAGCCTCTAGTTAGGAGGCCCAGAGTCAACAGTCTCAGTCACCCCTGGATTTTGTGTCCTGGCCAGGTGCAATGGCAGAGAAGGTGCTGGTAACAGGTGGGGCTGGCTACATCGGCAGCCACACAGTGCTGGAGTTGCTGGAGGCAGGCTACTCACCCGTGGTCATCGACAACTTCCATAATGCCATCCGGGGTGAGTGTGGGGTGGTCGGCGGCTGGGGCTTCTTGAGAAAATGGCAAAAGGAAACCCTGGGTTCCACCTACACCACAGAGGGATGTGTGTGTGTGTGTCTGCCCCTGTCTGTCTAGCTAATCCCTGGATCCCATCTTCTCTGATTTTGATGGCCTCCATGTGCCCAACCAGGAGGGGGCTCCATGCCTGAGAGCCTTCGGCGGGTGCAGGAGCTGACAGGCCGCTCTGTGGAATTTGAGGAAATGGACATCTTGGACCAAGCAGCCCTACAATGTCTCTTCAAGAAGGTGAGGGCTTCGTAGGCAGGCAAGCAGGCAGGGGACACCGCCCAGGGCCTTAGAGCCACCTCTGACCCACCTGTGCCCCCGCAGCACAGCTTTGTGGCAGTCATCCACTTCGCAGGGCTCAAGGCTGTCGGCGAGTCAGTACAGAAACCTCTGGATTATTACCGAGTCAACCTGACAGGGAGCATCCAGCTTCTGGAGGTGAGAGGCCTAGGACAGACACACAGACACTGGGAGGGCCTCAGTCTGGCAAGCAGTGCCAAACACAGTGGCTAAGGGCCTAGTGCTAGAGTCATCATGGACACAGTCCCGGTTGACCTATCTAGGCCCTGAACATCTTCACCTCTGTCAGTGGGAGCGCCTGTAAGCTCAGCTTCACCCTCCTATGGAGGGAGTGCCCCATTACCCTCTGCCGTTAAGTCAATTCTGACTCATAGCAATCCTATAGGGCAGAGTAGAACTGCCCCATAAGGTTTCCAAGGCCGTAAATCTTTACGGACGCAGACTGCCACATCTTTCTCCCGCAGAGCGGCTGGTGGGTTCAAACTGCTGACCTTTCAGTTAGCAACCAAGTGCTTAACCACTGTGCCACCAGGGCTCCTGGAGGGAGTACCAGGGTGGGGATAACATGTGAGGCAGAGGCCGCTGACTCCTCCCCTCCACGGTCAGATCATGAGGGCCCACGGGGTGAAGAACCTGGTGTTCAGCAGCTCAGCCACCGTGTACGGGAATCCCCAGTACCTGCCTCTGGATGAGGCGCACCCCACGGGTGGCTGTACCAACCCCTACGGCAAGTCCAAGTTCTTCATTGAGGAGATGATCCAGGACCTGTGCCGGGCAGACAAGGTGAGGACTCCCCTTGACTCAGCCATGCTCCACTCACAGACTTCTCACAGCCATCCCACAGCCTGAGGGGTGGACTCCTGGGCAAGCCCCACCAAGGAAAAAGTGAAGGCTCAGAAAGGAGTGGTGCCTTGCTCAAGGTTACAAGGCTGATGGCAGGGTCCTGTCCCCTGTGCATTTCTAGAGACGGAGAACAGGTGGGGGTGAGGGTGGGGGGTGCTGGATTCAGCTGGGACATGCTGCCCGCGTGCCCCCATTGTCTGATCCCTGTGCCCACAGGCCTGGAATGCAGTGCTGCTGCGGTACTTCAACCCCACGGGTGCTCACACTTCAGGCTGTATCGGCGAAGATCCCCAGGGCATCCCAAACAACCTCATGCCTTATGTCTCCCAGGTAGGGGAAAAGGGTAGGGACTGAGAGGGGGTGGCCCTAGGGTTGTGGGGTGCAGCTGGCGCTGGGAGCCTGGGAGGAGCCAACCTGATCTCCACCACCAGGTGGCAATCGGGCGACGAGAGGCCGTGAATGTCTTCGGCAATGACTATGACACAGAGGATGGCACAGGTAAGCCCAGGACCAGGAGGACCCAGGAGTAGAGACTGAGGTGGGGCAGAGGCTGTACTGAACCCCTCTGACTCCCACCTCCTCCCTGTAGGCGTCCGGGATTATATCCATGTCGTGGATCTGGCCAAGGGTCACATTGCAGCCTTGAGAAAGCTGAAGGAGCAGTGTGGCTGCCGGGTAGGGAAAGAAGAGAGAGGGAGGGAAGGAGGGCCTAGGCCTGGGCAGAGGGGGCCTTCCACAAACCCTGGCCTCCTCTCCTGAGCAGATCTACAACCTGGGCACGGGCACAGGCTACTCGGTGCTGCAGATGGTCCATGCTATGGAGAAGGCCTCTGGGAAGAAGGTAAGCCCCCCGGCCCACCCCAGCCAGCACTAAGAGAAAAGCCTGGGCACCCACCAGCCTGCCCTGTTTACTTGGCTCCACCTTGCCCCTTAGCATCAGGTGACTGAGCAAGACCTTGCTCTGCACTCTCCTTTCTTGAGGACCTGGCCAGCAGCTGGGTGGGTGGGGCCCAGAGCTGGCTCAGCTAAGCTCCGACCATCTCCTCTTGCAGATCCCATACAAGGTGGTTGCACGGCGGGAAGGTGACGTGGCTGCCTGCTATGCCAACCCTAGCCTGGCCCGTGAGGAGCTGGGCTGGACAGCAGCCTTAGGGCTGGACAGGATGTGTGAGTACTGCTCAAGCCCTGACCCCTGGGACAGAGTTCGAGGCTCAGAAGGGGATAATCATCAGCTGTTAGCGTGCCCAAGGGCGGCTGCATTCCATCGTAAGCCCTGACCAACCCCCAACCCCGTCCTACTGCAGGTGAGGATCTATGGCGCTGGCAGAGGCAGAATCCTTCAGGCTTTGGCGCGCAGGCCTGAGGACCCTCCTAAGATGGACGAGAAAAAGAACAGAAACAACTGCCTGCTTTCTAGCCTCCAGCAGGAACCTAGGGACCCCTGAGCCTCTGGGCAAAGCCAAGGCCTCCCTACCTCAAAGCCCAGCTCGGCCGCTTAGCCTACCAGGCCTGAGGCCAAGGGCTCCAATGACCAGAAGTCAGGGGGTCTCTAATGCTTACCTTCCACAGTGTCCAGAACCCCATAGGGACCACCAAGAGCAAGTGAGGGCAGCAAGGACCCTTGGACAAATACCCTCCTCCCAAGCACTAATTTATACTGCTATGAAGAGCTTTCCAAAGTATTTAAAATAAAAGGTTTTCTTACACTGGGGCAGGTTCTCACAGATGGTCACTCTCTCCCCTGAATAGAATCAGCCAAGCCCAAACTGAGGAAGCAGTTTCTTTAATTTTATTGGAATCCAGGACACAACAAGAAAAACACCCAAAAACCACATGGAGACAGAAGACGAGACACAACTCCTCCCCCACCACCTCCCTGGCCCAAGAGTGGGGACGAAGTGTGGGTGGGACAGCTGGTGGAGACCTTGAGCCTCAGTCCAGCCCGGCAGGCTCCAGGCCTGCAGGGAAGGAGCAGAAAGGGGAGGTGGGCCCAGCCCCCAAGGGGTAGGGAACATCTGAGGGAAGGCCCCTCGGAGGGCTCCACCCCCTCACCAGCACTCCTGCCCAGGGACAGGTGGCCCACAGCAGCAAGGGGCAGGGCCGTGGACACATTCATGATTGAGAGGCGGCTGGAGAAGAGGCAGGAAACAAGATTATCTGGGCAGAATTGGTGGGGGTCAGTACGTGGGGCCTGGGAGGGGCCCATGGGCCAAACCCTGAGGTCACAGGAGGGGGGCCCAAAGCGGGGCTAGTGAGTGAGGTCCTGAGTGAGTGAGTGGGTCAGCGGCTGGGCCCCTTCCTCCCGCTGCCTATAGCCCCTCCAATACTGCTGCTGGGGGTCCCCACCTCCAGGGAAATGGGATAAGAAAGCAGCCTACCCCCTGCTGCAGACAGCGCCAGGTGGCTGAGGCCAGGAGGGCAGGCCGGACCAGGCCTTGGCCTGTCTTGCCCCAAGGCCTGTGGGAGAGAACAGGTTGAAGAAGGTGGGGACAAGGGCTCGACCGGCTCAGATCCAAGATGGTGCCGCGCATGCTGGGTCCCTCAAGAGTTGAGGGACTGCGCTGGGGGCCAACAACTCTGGTTAGACTCTGGTTAGACGGGAGGCAGCAGCTTTTCAAGAAATTCCTTCACGGCTGCCATCTCCTGGGGGTGAGGGGGAGGACTGTTAGAGGGTCCTGGCTGGAGGGAGGAAGAGAGGGGTGGGTATGGGAAGTGGTTCTTTGTCACTGACCTGAGGGCAGGAGCTATGCATGACGCCTGGGTAAGTCTTGAATTGGACCCTGGCGGGCGTGACAACAGACCGCAGCTTTTCAGCCGTCAGGGCCCCAAACCGTACAGGCACCATGGGGTCCAGCTCCCCATGGCACTGAAGGATGGCCAGGTCCTTGGCACTGCCGTTGGCTGCCTGTGGGCCAGACAAGACTCAGGGCAAAGCCAGTCAACGAGCACCATCCCCAAGCCAGAAGACTGGAAGGGCAGGGATGGTGGAGAGGTCTGTGGGGTACTCACCTGGGGGAAGGCTCGGTGCAGAGGCAGCCAACAGCTCAATGCCACGATGCCAGCCAGAGGGTGGGGGCAGGTGAGGGCAGTGTAGAGGGACAGGGCCCCACCCTGGAGGGAAGAGAGAACGAGAAGTCATGAGGGCACAGCTCACCTACCCACCACCCACCACCCACCTCTCCTCTCACCTGTGAAAAGCCTCCCAGGACGATACGATTGGCAGGGATCCCATTCTTCATCTCATGCTCAATCAAGGCCTTGACTGGGGGAGGAAGGGGCATGACTGGGTGGGTGAAAAGCTGCTGAGGGGCCCAGGGAAGGGAGCCCGGCAGGCACTGCCCAACCTTTCTGGGGGAGGGGCAGGGAGGACGCTGATGAGAGGCTAGGGCCTTACTGTTCTCTGCTGCCTTCTTGATGCCAGCCTCATCCTCTGGGGCATCTGGACTCAGCCCCATCAGGTCAAACCTGGGGGAGCAGAGCCATTGGCAGCCATGACCAGCCCCTTGCACCTCCCTCAACTCATGCCCCCCCTCCCCACACTCACCAGGAGGGCATCACCATCTTCATGTTGAGGGTCACAGGAATCCGAGGCCTGGGCAGGGACAGCAAGAAGGGCACAGGCTCAGGTGGGATGAGGAGGCCACAGCAGAGAGGCTGGGAGGGAGCAGAGCAGCCCCTGGGGCCCCCTCCCAGCGGGGAGAGCCTGTGTTGAAGGTGTTGCCGGGCAAACAGCCATGTGGGGCTGGAAGCTGCGGTTCGGGCATCAGTGGTAGCGATGGAGAAGCAGAGCCCAACACTGTGATGGAGTCCAGCGCAGGGGGTGAGTACATGGGGAAGGGGCCCAGGGAGGCCCTGGGCCTAGGGGATCTCAGTGCTGGGAGACCCTAGGGCTGGGGGCTGGTGCTGGGACTCGTTCCTGGGAGTGCCACAGGAGCTAAGGCTGAAATGGCACCTCTGATGCCCTGGGCCCAAGCCCAGGACACAGCTGATGGGAGAGAACAGGCCTGGGACCACAGGACCACCCCCCCAGGTGGTCACCATCCTCAGCCCCTCCCTTGCTGGGAGTGACACTCACGCATGGGGACAGATGTACTTGACGTGAGGGAGCCGGATGGTGGAGAGGGCGTCAGCCCAGCTGTGCCTGTAGGAGGGAAGGAAAGAAAGGCTCCGATGTAGGGAGGAGGAAGGGAGGGGTGGCAGGCCTCAAGTCCCCAAGGAACAGCCCCTCCTAGCTCACTCACCCTGTGTCTCCAAGTCCATGTAAAAAAATAACCTGGAAAATGATGAGAAATGAGCTGGGGAAGAGAGCAGTCAGCATGCTGCTATCATTCTCCCTCTTTATCCTTCAACTTCTGGCTACCCCTCCCCCACACCAAAGGACCTGGGAGGAACTGAGGTAACAGCCAAACAGGTTATTAACCCCAGGCCTCCTGGCCTCAGGCTGCTCCCTTCTCATCACTGCCACCTCCATTTTTCCCACACCCCTCTAGCCAGCCCCAAATGGGGCTGCGTCGGTAGCCCCCAGCGATGTATATGGCCCTGGGTAGGAAGACTCTTACCGCGGCCGTTTCCCGCTCAGCTCCAGACACAGTGGCAGCATCAGTGAGCAGGGGCACAGACATGGTGTTACCGCACATACACTTCAGGGCTCCACGGCTGGGGCCTGCGCAAATGGAGGGGAGGGGTGTTCACGAGCAAGGTCAGGGAGATGAGAGACTCCTCTCACAGGGCATAGCCTCAAACCTAGGGCCCGCCCAAGACATCGGCCCCCCGACACAGCACCCTGGCCTGAGTTCTGTTCTGGCCACAAAGAAAAAGGCAGACAGGAAGACGCAGAGCAGAGGGCAGGAAGTTTGCCTCTGTTCTTGAGGCAGCCACCCTAGTGGCCCAGAACTCATGTCATTGGTTCTGGACCAACCACAGTGCTTGAACTTGCTGGAATAGGGCAGAGGCAGGAGTCAGGAACTGTGGAAGAAGTCAGTGGGCTACTGCTGCCCAGTGGGTAACTGCCTCCTCTCTGATCTGCCATCCCCCTTCTCTGGAGCCCCTGGGTCCCCCACTACCCCTACCCCAGCCCTTCTGGAAAATGAAGGGGAGAAAAATGCCAGGGAAATATGCTTCTAGCCTCTGCTCCCCACACCCCAACACATACACACATCTCAAACCTCCCTCCTGCCCATCCAGCCCCCATCCAGCCTTCACAGCAGTTTCTGGCTCAGCCCTTCCCAGAACCCCTGGGGTTGCCTATGTCCCCAGAAGGCATATGCACTCCCTGCCACCACCCACTCCCCAAATGGCTCTCTGGCCTCCCTGAATGGGGCTACCTGCTGCTGCTGCTGCTACTGTTGCCTACAGACTCCAAATGGGCTCCCCAGCTTGACCATGCTCTGGGACTCCCAAACACACAAAAGAATCAGGCTGGCTGGCTCCTCCCCATCATCAGCATCCTCCAAACTCGCCAGGAAGCTTCTGCTACTTGCCCTTAAATGCCTACTCTTCCCAGCATCATTCATCCCTCCTAACTGGCTTCCACGTTCCACCTCTGACAACCCCCTGTCCCCAGTGCACCTCCCCATAGTGGGATCAGTCCCCTCTGACTCTGTGGGTCCTTCTTCGCACAGGGGAGTGGACCTTTCTCCCTAAGCTGGGATTCCCTTTCTCCTCCACTATGGAGACTTGCATCTTTCACCCCTGAGTCGCCCCTTTCAGAGAGGTGCCTTCCCCCCACCCCCACCCCCACCCGGTGTCTCCCTCCTCACAGTAAAAACTTCCACTCTGACCCAGGATCTCCTACTCCCTATAATGGGAACTTCCTTATGACCAAGGGTCATCCCCTCCCCACAGTGACATTTTCTACCCTGACCCAGCAACCACTCCTGCCCACAAACGAGCTTTCCACCTTTGACCCTGGGGAGCCCCCGCCCCACAATGGGATCTTCCACT
Organism: Trichechus manatus latirostris; assembly: GCF_000243295.1. Lineage (NCBI taxonomy): Eukaryota > Metazoa > Chordata > Mammalia > Sirenia > Trichechidae > Trichechus > Trichechus manatus. The sequence goes on from NW_004443984.1 coordinate 5,945,382, forward strand.
TCCGACCCCGGAGTCCCTCTCATCACACCCAGACACCTTCTTTCCTAGCCCCTCTCAACCCTCAAAGTCCCCAAGACTGAACAGCGCCTCTCCGTACCTCACTCCCCACCCCCATCTTCACAATTGCACTTCCCCCTCCCCACTCTCCAGGACCCTCCCAATGGCCCTATCAGCCCCTACATCCCCTCCCTCCGCCTGCCCGCCCCCGGACCAGGGTACCTCCACTCCCTGGGGATTTCAAGACCTCTCGGGCTGTTCTCCTCTTTCCCCGGCACAGACACACACTCTTCCCCCTCGGCCGCCCCCGCCGGAACTTCCGTTTGAGTCCCGGGAACCCAGCCATCGCGCTTCCGGAAGTAGCCTGGACAGCGTTACGGAACCCGGAAGTGGGGTAGAGGGTTTCTCCCGCTAGAAGCTGCCATATTGGCTACCGCCGGACCACTCCCTGTAACTACGCCACGGAACGCACTGAGTTCTTCCCCGCACCGACCCGCACAGTCGAGACAGGGCATTGGAGACGTGCACTTGCTACCACAACCCCATATGCCTCCTACAGGAATGTTATCGGAAAGGAGAGGCATTCCTCACACTATTATCACAAAGTCCCATCCACATGGGACACAATTAATTATGGCCATGTGTACCTACTACCGGAGCCTTGGTGGCGCAGTGGTTAAGAACCTTGGCCACTAACCAAACGGTTGGCAGTTCGAATCCACCAGCTGCTACTTGGAAACCCTATGGGACAGTTCTGTTCTGCCCTGTAGGGTCGCTATGAGTTGAAATTGGACCCCACAGCAATAGGTTTAGTTTTGATGTGGGTATCTACCACTGGCTCTCTTGCCCTTTGCATAACAATTCCAGGATTATGGAATCATATACTCTGAACTGAGACTATCCTTAATGATCCTCTAGTCCTCCAGTCTAATTTTAAAGATGAGGAAACTGAGGCTTACAGAGAAGTAAATAAACCTCACTATTCTATTGTAAACTGCTTCTATAGACATGTTTCCTGAGCTATAAAATGGGGATAATAACCACCTTGCCTACTTCATAGCTCTGCTGTGAGGCTCAAATGAGGTTGCATGAAAATGCTTTATACACTGTAAAATCAGTGTGAGGTCTTAATTAATGTCTCTAAAAAGACCCTGGGAAAATAATGCAGGCCATACTCCATACCAGGATAGTTGGACAGGCCATCAGCAGTGTTGTCTTAGCTCGACAAGCAGTGCCGTGCAGACAGTGCAAAAAATAATGTCATCAATGAGCTCCAGTGAAGAACAAAAAGGGCTTCATTTGGTCACCATCGAGTCACTTTGCTCCTTGCTGCACAAGTGGAAATAAGGCTCAGGATCCACAGAAAGGGTAGGAAGCATGGCAAACTGAGATGAAGGACCATGTCCCTGAGAGAGCATGTGGACATCAGCAAACAGGAAATGAGTCACATTCAACCCTCAGCAACTTAGTTTTTAACAGAAAACAGTACTAACTGGAAGCTCACAAAGCATTTTCCCCAAGCCAAGAGGCAGTTTGGACCTAAGTGCTGAACAGGTCACAGAGATAGAGCCTAAAACACCAGGATTCCAGGCAGGAAACCTTTGAACCAGAGGACCACACAAGCCAAGTACCCAGGACTGAGGGTGAGTAAAAGGGAAAAGGACACAGCAGTGGAAGGAAAAAAAATGCACTTGCCCCCACTCCCTGCTGGGTCAGCTTATGGCACAATGAACAATTGATTCCTCCTCCACCACCACCCCCTCCCCGATTACCTGAAACATTGTGGGACTTTGAGCAAATTCTTCAGAGTAAAGCTTCAAATTCAGAGGCCCAGTCGCTGGGGCTACCGGTAGTTAGTGCTTTTAATTAGTGGAATTAATGAAGGGCTAGTCTTATGAGTTGAAAATCGACTCGACAGCACCTAACAACAACAAAGTCTGCTTTAATATTTCTAACTTTATTCCACCTCTCCCCCACCCCCACCCCCCTTCAAATTAAAACATGGCTCTTCTTTTATCTCCAAAATGATTCAACTGAAACAAAGACGTTGTGGCTGAGGAGTAGGTAGAATCCTTGGGCATCAAGAATTGCATTTGCATTCTAGTTGATTTCAGGCTGCATTTTAGAAATGTTGAGGCTTGACAAGGCTTGGTGGTGGCAGGCTTCTAGGACAGGGTGGAGAAGCAGCAAGCATATCCTCCTAACAACAAGGTGGACCAGTCTCTCAGAGGAATTCTCTCAAGTGACTCTGATTCAACACTGTTCAATTCCCTCTATCAATTGTTTTTATTTTCTAAGAGAGAACACTGACCATCTCAAATCCCCTTTTTAGATCCATAAATTCTCTCCAATCGCTGTACTGAGGTACATAAATTACTTTCAAAATGTAAGTCCAAGGTCTCTGGTCCACTTTCAGACCACATGTGCTGTGCACTTAACTACTCTCCTCACCCGCATTTCTTCTGATGATCTCCAGAACCTATTCTTATGTTTGTAAATGTCCCTCTTTCCACAAGTTATTTTTCCCTTGAGAAACGGAAAATAGGCTTTTAACTCCGCTTTCATCTTTACAAAATGTGAGTGTGAGGGTGTTTTTGGCCCACTGGAAACAATTAAGCTCTACCCTCCCTGGAGGAACTAACCTAGTCTTGATTTAACTGTAGTACTTCTTATGATCTACTTAGTTCAAACCAACAAATTTTTTTTTCAAAGTTCAATACAGTTCAGAATAAGATAAAAGTTTCATCAGTACTACCAAGAACTCAAAAGAAAACACAAGCATTAAGTCTGGCAAGGATTTATTAGGAAGCTTATTAGTCACAGAGAATAAAAAGCCATCAACAAAAAAACTCAGAGATCTCCAAATTCTGGCATTGGGCTTAAAACACTAGTGAGAAACAAACATTAAGGATCTTCCAAAGGGGAATCTTACCTAAGTCCCAATCTTACCCAAGTCCCAATCTTACCCCAAATCTTTCTACCAACATGGAAACGATTCCCATGTTCTCCCCAGACTGCTTACCTAGGCAGTGGGAAAAAGGACCTTCTCTCCAAGCTATTAAGTATCACCAGGAGACTCCTACCCTTCCAGCTATAATTCTGGGACACTCGTGTGTGACAGACAACTCCAAGCTGGGCAACTTGACAAGAATGCTGAACAATGACAGGGAGAAGGAACAAGCAGGGACAACTATTTCTCACTGGAGACTCTCCTGATGGCTAATACAGACACAATCCAGAGGCTTCAGAAGTTTCCTGCAGCCCAAGAACTGTTTCCATTTTTTAAAAAACAGGTCACATACAAATCCTGCCACAAATCAACAAGACATTTGGGATCCCATGGCACATTCAGACTGGCAAAGCAGCTGTTTTCCATGACTGCCAGATGCTAGACCAGCGAAGACCCAATTTCTGCAGTGCCCTAGAGAACCATGATAGTCCCTCGGCACCCACACAACCCTCCCAGTGGTGTGGTATCTTCCGTAGGCCAAGTTTCTACAGCAAGCCCCAAAGACAAACTTTGGCAGAGTCTGTGGCAGCCAACTCTCTTGGGAGCCCTATCATGTTTTCCTTCCAGTAGGTAGTTGTATATCTTCATTGAGACACAGCCTCTGTGGGAGCCTTGGCCAGCCCTTAGGAAATGAAGTGTGTCTGTGGGGTAACCTGATGAACTTTGTGGTCTGCTGGGTTGGCCGATGCTTCATAATTACAAATGGTCACTTCATGTCGGCGAAGCTGCAAGAAAATCAAGAAGCTGGGTTAGCTGGCCATCAAAGAATGATGCTTTCCAAGTCCACACACATTGGAATAGTCCTGATTCCGGTTTATTTCCAGAAGTCATCATCTAATATCTCTTCTCTTCTGATACTTTTTGTCCAGAGAAGCCTGCAGAGATCATCACCAATGATTCGTCCCTTAACATAGAAGATTCCTATGTTTCCCTCTACTATAATGGCTACACCATGAGAACAGGACCTTGTCTATCTTGTTTATCATCTTATCGCTGATGTCTGGAAACAAGAAAGCTTATCAAAAGATGTCTGTAGAATGAAGAAATTTTAAAGTGAAAAACTGTGAATTAATACCAAAAATATATTTCAACCACCTTAAAAATACAGCCTATCAAATAAGATGGACAGTTTACAAGGATGAACAAAAAAATAAACACGGATTGGGAATAACTGATGTCTCATTTGCTTGTTTCCCTTCTCTTAAAGCTCCCACCCACTACCACAGGGTACAGGTGTGTACACACACACAACCTATATATATACACATATATACATACATACACACACACACAACCCCAACTTACCTCAGTCCATTCTCCTCTCAGGCCAATATAAAAGACCTTTGTGGTGTCTGCTCCAAAGTTTTTTGAAATATGAATAGAGAGATGATAGACATTTGAAAAACGAGAAATTCTAGAAGATGAAAGGAGTGGGGGAGAAGACACAGGTTAGAGTTCCTTGAGTATCTCACCATCATGTCAAAAACAATTCCAACTGCAATTTGTGGTAAAACCCAGACAAATATTCCTGAACACTCTTGGGTTCTTTATTTCTCATCCGTCTCCTTAGACAAGTAATTAATCCCACAAAGATTTACCGAACACCTACTCTGGGCCAGACACTGCCTAAGGCAGAAGGGATAGAAAGATGAATCAAAACTGTTCCTGCCTTCAAGAAGCAGGAATGAGAAGTGCTCTATAACCACGTTTAGTTTGGACCTCACCCTTAGGTAAAAAAGAGAATTGGCGAAGAGCTAAGGAAGGCGTGCACGTGAAATTTAGCCTGCCATTGGCAGTTCAAACCCACCAGCCCCTCCACAGGAGAAAGATGTGGAAGTCTGCTTCCATAAATATCTACAGCCTTGGAAACCCTATGGGGCAGTTCTGCTCTGTCCTATAGGGTCACTATGAGTTGGAATCAAATTGTGGGCAATGGATTTGTTTTAGTTTTTTTTTTTTTGGACAACCACTTTGCAAAGAGGAACTCTGAAAACCTCTTTCCTAAGACTACCTTAGGCGCTCATTTGCATCTGCCAACTGCTGACAAGTTAACAAGTCTGTGGCTTGCACTGAATCTCTGCCCAAAATTCACCAAGCCAAAGATCAAGCCTCCTCCTCCACTGTTTTAATTCATTTTTGATGTATGGAGCAGGAGCCCAGCCAAAAATAAATGGCGACGGCTGTAAGCGCTGATGCTGATGCGTGTGCGCAGGCTGCAAATGAGGGAGAACCTGCAGCTCCTCAGGAGTAGCCAGAGCAGAAGCTAGGTCCAGTGCTTACTTTGTAGCATACTCTAACTCTCCTGTAAGATCCCGGTTCAGACTAAAGGTCTGGTCTGGTTCCCTGTCCGTATCATCAAAGGACATCTGTGGAATGTTCTTATACCTGAGAAAGGAAAAGGAAGAAAAATTCAAGAAATGTGCATTATCATGTTTCTCGGTTTTTAAGAACTTCCTAGTAACTCCTCAACTGCCTTTGGTTCTATCAAAAGGAAATAAAATTTGGGCGTAACTACAACTCGAACAAGTAGAAAGAGAGCAGCAAAAGAAGCCCTTGGGCGCCAGAAGAAAGGAAATAATAAGAATTAGAGTAGAATTAAATGAAACAGAGAATAGAAAAACAATCGGAAGAGTTAACAAGACCAAATGCTGGTTTTTTGAAAAGATCAACAAAATCGATAAACCATTGGCCAAACTGACAAAAGAAAAACAGGAGAGGAGGCAAATAACCTGACTAAAAAATGAGATGGGTGATATCACAAAAAACCCAAGAGAAATTAAAAGAATCATAACAGAATACTATGAAAAACTGTACTCTAACAAATTTGAAAACCTAGGGGAAATGGACAAATTTCTAGAAACTCATTACCTACTTAGACTAACACAAACAGAGGCAAAACAACTAAATAAACCTGTAACAAAAGAAGAGATTGAAAAGGTAATTTAAAAAACTCCCAACAAAAAGAAGCCCTGGCCTGGACAGTTTCACTTTCAGAGTGAACTTTCAGTTTAACTTTCAGAGAAGAGTTAACACCACTACTACTAAAGGTATTTCAGAGCATAGAAAAAGACAGAATACTCCCAAACTCATTCTATCAAGCCAGCATAACCCTGATACCAAAACCAGGTAAAGACACCACAAAAAAGAAAATTACACACCAATAACCCTCATGAACACAGACGCAAAAATCCTCAACAAAATTCTAGCCAAGAGAATTCAGCAACATATAAAAAAAAAATAATTCACCATGATTGAGTTGGATTTATACCAGGTACGTAGGGATGGTTCAACATTAGAAAAAAAAATCTCATCTATCACATAAATTCATGCAGAAAAGGCATCTGACAAAGTCCAACACCCATTCATGATGATAACTCTCAGCGAAATAGGAATAGAAGGGAAATTCCTCAACATAATTAACGGCATTTATACAAAGCCAACAGCCAACATCATCCTAAGTGGAGAGAGTCTGAAAGCATTCCCCTTGAAACGGGAACCAGACAAGGATGTCCTTTATCACCCCTCTAACTCAACACTGTGCTGGACGTTTTAGCCAGAGCAATTAGGCTAGAAAAAGAAATAAAGGGCACCCAAATTGGTAAGGAAGAAATAAAAAGTATCTCTATTTGCAGATGATATGATCTTATACACAGAAAATCCCAAAGAATTCACAAGAAAACTACTGGAACTAATAGAAGATTTCAGTAAAGTATCAGGATACAAGATAAACATAGAAAAATCAGTTGGATTCCTCTGCACCAATAAAGAGAACTTCGAAAAGAAAATCACCAAATCAATACCATTCAGAATCGCCCCCAAGAAGATAAAATACTTAGGAATAAATCTAACCACAGACATAAAGACACTACAAGACACTTTTGCAAGAAACCAAGAGACCTGCATAAGTGGAAAAACATACCTTGCTCCTGGATAGGAAGACTCAACATTGTGAAAATATCAATTCTACCCAAAGTGATCAACAGATACAATGCAATCCCAATCCAAATTCCAATGGCATTTTTTAATGAGATGGAGAAACAAATCACCAACTTCATGTGGAAAAGGAAGAGGCCCCAGATAAGTAAACCATTACTGAAGAAGAACAACAAAGTGGAAGGCCTCACACTACCTTGATCTTAGAACCTATTATACCGTCATGATAGTCAAAAAAGCCTGCTACTGGTACAACAGATATATAGACCGATGGAACAGAATTGAGAATCCAGACATAAATTCATCTACCTATGAGCAGCTGATATTTGACAAAGGCCCAAAGTCCATTAATTGG
>NW_004443984.1:5953498-6052729 GCF_000243295.1 Trichechus manatus latirostris
ATCTAAGATGCATCAATTGGTCCTAACCCACCTGGAGTAAAGGAGAATGAAGAACACCAAAGTCACAAGGAAAGCATTAGCCCAGGGGACAGAAAGGGCCACATAAACCAGAGATGTCATCAGCCTGAGACCAGAAGAACTAGATGGTGCCTGGCTATCACCAATGACCGCCCTGACAGGGAACACAACAGAAAAGTCGCTGCTGGAGCAGAAGAAAAGTAGGGTGCCGAACTCAAATTCTAGTAAAAAGACCAGATTTAATGGTCTGAGACTGGAGGAACCCCAGAAAACATGGCCCCTGGACTCTCTGTCAACCCAGCACTAAAACCATTCCCGAGGCCAACTCTTCAGTCAAAGATTAGACGGGACTATGGGACATAAAATGATACTCATGTAAGAGTGTGCTTCTTCTTAGCTCAAGTAAATACATAAGACTATATGGGCAGCTCCTGTCCAGAGGTGAGATGAGAAGGTAGAGAGGGTCAGGAGCTGGTTGAATATACACGGGAAATCGGGTGGAAAGGAGGAATGTACTGTCACAGTATAGGGAGAGCAATTAGGGTCACATAACTATGTATAAATTTTTGTATGAGAGACTAACTTGAATTGTAAACTTTCACTTCAAGTACAACAACAAAATTGAAAAAAAAAAAAGAACTGAAGAAAAGGTTTAAACATAGAAGAAAACAATTCTTTGGTGGTTACGAGGGCTGGGAAGGAGGGAGAGGGTTGTTCACTAACTAGACAGTAGACAAGAATTATCTTACGTGAAGGGAAGGACAACACACACTACAGGGGAAGTCAGCACAACTGGAATAAACCAAAAGCTGAGAAGTTTCCTGAATACAACCAAGAACTTCGAGGGACAGAGTAGCAGGGACGCGGGTCTGGGGACCATGGTTTCAGGGGACATCTAGGTCAATTTTGGGGGTCAAATTTTGGAAATGGCATTTTATGAACATTTACACACAAATATCTTCAATCCAACAAAAGAGCTAAGAACTGCAACGTAACCAAGTGGCATCTTTGAGTGGGTTAAGATCACATGAGAATACAGAAAGAGACAGCTCAAACTAGATCACATGCTGAAAATGCACAGAGAAAAATACACAACTCAGCACATTCACACAAAGCTGGGGATGCTAAATAAAACAGCTTACTCATGAGAGAAAATACATACTTTGGCAGAAACATATTAAACAGTTGAGAGATAAGATCAGGTAACTCAACGCTCAATCATTTTTTTGTGTCCAGAAATTAGCCTATACACTCAGTCATCTTACAGTTCTTAAAAAAACACAATTTGGGGATTTCCATTTAGAAAAGAACACAAAATGCTGCAAACTCACAAGAGACTTTAGAAAGTCACAACTGCTAGTGAAGAAAAGATTTTTTCTAAGAAAAAAATCTAAGAAAACAGGTGTCTTCCTACAACACACAAATTCTAAAGGACTGAGCCACACATCCCCACCACCTATCTCTAAACCAGAAAAGCAAACCCACTGCCGACAAGTCAATTCCGACTCATAGTGACCCTATAGGACAGAGTAGAACTGCCCCGTAGTGGTTCCAAGAAGTGCCTGGTGGATTCGAACTGCCGTCCTTTTGGTTAGCAGCCAAACTCTTAACCACTAAGCCACCTGGGTTTCCACCTATCTCCAGGGTATTTTATTAACACACCCACCGGGGAAGGGCCTAAATATTAGCTGTAGCAAAACGCATGTCATTTAAAAAAGCAAATGTTTGCTTCAAAGTGTTTCTAAGACTGAAGCAAAGCAGAATAATAGTAATAGTGAGCATTTATGAGTGGCATTATGAGAGGCAGTGTAACACTGCAGTTAAGAGCAGTGTCTCTGGAGCCAGACTTCCTGGGTTTAAAGCCTGGCTCTGTCACTTATCAGCTGTGTGCCTCTGGCAAGTAATTTAACCTCTGTCTCAGTTTCCTCATTTGAAAAATGGGGATAGTGATAGTTCTTACCCCCTATAGCTGATGTGGAGATTAAAATGAATCAGTTCTAAGAGATGCACTTTTTTTTTTTAATTTTACTAAGGAAAATTTCAAACTTAGACAAAATATAATGATCTCCATATACTTAACACTCAGTTTCAATAATCAACATTAAGCTGATCTTGCCTATCACCCCCCCTTTGTCTTTACTCAATATTAAAGCAAATCCCAAACAGTACATCATTTCACCCATAAATACTTTAGTATGTTTCTCTAAAAAGTTAAGGACTTTCATAGCCTCCACCAGACTGAGTCCAGCAAAACTGGATGATGCCCGGCTACCACCACTGACTGCTCTGACAGGGATCACAACAGAGGATACCAGACAGAGCTGGAGAAATATATAGAACAAAATTCTAATTCACAAATAAAGACCAGACTTACTGGCCTGACAGACTGAAGAAACCCCAAGAGTATGGCCCCCGGACATCCTTTTAGCTCAGTAATGAAGTCACTCCTGAGGTTCATCCTTCATCCAAAGATCAGACAGGCTCATAAAACAAAACGAGACTAAAGGGGCACACCAGCCCAGGGGCAAGGACTAGCGGGCAGGAGGGGACAGGAAAGCTGGTAATGGGGAACCCAAGGTCGAGAAGGCAGTGTGTTGACATGCTGTGGGGTTGTTAACCAATGTCAAAAACAGTATGTGTATTAATTGTTTAATAAGAAGCTAGTTTGTTCTGTAAACTTTCATCTAAAATAGAAAAAAAAAAGGACTTAATTTAAAAACAAAACCTATGATACTATTTTACATTAATTAACAATATTAACAATTCCTTAGTATCATTTAACACCTAGTCTGTGTTCAAATTTCTCTGATTTAAGACTCCCAATTTAACTTTTCTGGTGTGTCAATGGTATGTTATAGTTCAACTGCCAGCGTTTTTCCCCTTATTAATAAAATAACGGTGCATGTTACAATCAATGATATCTGAGATTCAATAAAGTATAATATATGTAAAGTGCTTAAAACTGGGGGCTATGTATGTGTCTGTACCTGCCTGCCCAAAATTGAGCATTTACCATGTTCCAGACCTATTCTAAACTCTTTACATGTTATAATTCACTTAATTCTCTCCTCAGTCTTATGAGGTGTGTACCATTACTATTCCCATTTTACACATGAGAAAACTGAGGTGCAGAGAAGACAAATAATGTCCCAAGGTGACACAGCTAGCAAATGTCCAATCAGAATCTGAGCCCCAGCAGTTTATTCCAGAGCCAGCCTACACTTTTTTAAAAAAAAACTACAGAGCCTATACTCTTAACCACAATACAACATGAACGTTTAGTCTTCTCAAGCCAATTCATCCCAAAAGTAAATGAGTCTCCAAAAGCATCTCTGAATCACACCTACTGTTTTCTTAAAATGGTTAAATATGTGGATGAGTTGTTTTCAAATTCATGTTTCTAACATCCAAAAATGGTGTTAATTTCCTTTCTCAAATCTCCCTAAAATCCATTTAAATTGCTCATTTTTCCAAATGAAATTTCTGTATGTACCGTTCTTTAAATAAGAACTTTTTGAAACTGGTATTGCAAAGAGTGCAGCTAACCACAAGATACCACTTCACTTACTCTCATCATCTGACACTTACTCTCATCATCTGACATGTTTCTCCAGCACTCAAAAAACTGTTTTCCCCTTCTTTTAGAAGTAAGGTTAATTGTCAAAAAGAAAGTGCTATCTCTGGTGGCAACAGAGCCAGTGTTGCAAGAGGTGTACAGAACTTTGTTATCTAAAAAGGCCATGCAAGTGCAGATGAAAAAATTCCATGTCAACAAACACACACACAGATTATTACTGTGTGAAATGGCAAGGAGAAATTTTGACACTAACTTCAACAACAGAATCTATAAAGATCCTTCAAGAACTGCAGCTGAGTTATTTTAAAAAAAAAAAAAAACTGCAAAGTCATCAACAACTGACATTTATAGGATGGCCTCTGAATGAATGGTGCTGGAGTGAGCACTGAAAAAAGAGATAAGCTGTTGGCCCTGAAGATGCTTAATCTAAAAAAGTCGTTAACTCAGGAAGAGATAAGTGAATTCATATATAGAATAAGAACAAGACCAGGAAATTTAAAAAATATAAAAAACACAGTCAAAAGAAAAATGATACTCTTTAATAAAGTGCTACCAGAGAAAGAGAATGACTAGGAGCTTAAGGGCCTAAGCCCTTGCCACTTACAGTCTCATCTCAGAGGGATGTGATTCATCATCGTCTCCCATTATAATGATGCCTTTGAGCTTGACATTGCCTGTAAATCTGCCAGAAATGCAAGAGATGGTTGTCAACCTGGACTTGAATCCCTTGAATTCCCCTCTCTGGACTTCAGTTTATTCACGGGTTGGGTTTTACTAGATAATTTCTAAGATCCTGTCTACCTCTGGAATTCTACAATTCTAAGAAATTTACCTCGACTTCTCAGTTATCTTTCAACAAATACATCTGTTTCCAGTCTGCACCAAAAAACCTATGAAGCTTACCTCCTCAAACCCACCAAACCCCATTTATGGAAACATATGTACTCTTGACACAACCAATGAATTAATCCATCTGACTAGGCAACTGGGTATAGCCTATTTAACCCGAGGCAGGCACTAAGGAGATACTTACGGAATATTAAACAGAAGCTCTTCATCTGCATCACTTTCAACAAACTGGTAGGGGGTGGGGAGTGGGGAGGAGAAAGCAACAAATATTTGCTGAGTGCCTACAATTTCAGGCATCCTCCACGCTGTTCTAAAACTGTGGTGCAATGCATATCGTCAACCTCCCTCGGCTTTCCAGTATTTAACTTTAATTAGCCTTATGGGGAACTTCCAGGGTCCACCAGCTTCCTGAAGCTGTGTGCAAATATCGGTGCCTATGTTTATTTTTCTGGGGCGAGGGTTCACAGCTTTCAAATGATTCTCAAAGGGGGCTGTGGCCCTAAAATGGTTAAGAACCTGTGTTCTAAATAGGATAACACCCTTCGTCTTCCTGGTCTGCTCTTCATCAGGTGCTATGATCAGGCAGCCACTGGAACCAGTGATCAAATGGAAGGGAAAACGCCCTCAGGCTATCCTTCCACACAACCTCCCACAGCCCTGGAACAGAGCTGTGTAAAGCCGACGCGCCCCTTTCCTTCCTGGGGCCTCAGTTTCCCTATCTGCAAAACAAGGTGACTCTACCGTATTCGTCTCCCAAAGGGCTGGCGGGAGATGGGCACGGGAAAGCGCTTGGCAACCGGGCTGTCGTTATTTTTAACACCACGAATAAGGCTGGCAGAAGACTGGCGGCCAGAGGCCCTGCGTAGGTCCCCGCCTCTCCCGCCCACCCCGGGCCCCGTCAGGCCCACCTTGGAGCGGTCGGTCCGCTCCTCCCACGGCTTGAAGACGCCGCGGCCGCTGCCCTCGCGGCTCTCGTTGAGGCACTGCAGCCGCTCTAGGTCGATGCGCAGGTACAGGCCGTAGGCCAGACCGCGCTGCTCGGGTGGCTCCTCCCGTTCGGCAGCGCACTGGCAGCCGCCCCCGCCGTGGCTGTGGCCGTGCGACATGGCAACGCCGCCGCCCGCCGGGCCCCTCGACCCCACCGCCGCTGCCGGGGCGCTCGCTCCACTCCAGCCGCCAAGCGCACCGCGGCCGCCTTGGCCGCCGCGTCATAAAAGGCGCCCCAGTAAGGCGCATGCGCTCGGGGAAGGGGGGTGGGGCTGGGAGAGGATTGACGTTTGACGAGCGCCTTTCGGATGCCAGAGAACTGATGTTGTCTCTTTGATGTTAGAGATGCATGCTGCTACTATCCCAGCTTTATAGATATGGAAACTGAAGGGCAGAGAGGTTAAGCTGGTGTTCGCAGTAACTGATGGGGCTGGAATTCGATACCTGCTCCCCCTCCGCGAAAGTCTATGTTCTTTTCTTTTACCATCACGTTTCTTTGGCAGCTGGCCAAGGGAAGGGTGCGGAATGATGAAGGCCCCGAAGGGCAGGGAATACACCGTTATCACTGCCTCCCAAGTGCACGTTTAGGGTTTAGAGCGCAGACTCCCTTTCCTGGCCAGTGCCCTGATAGCGGGCTTCGAGGTTGGGGAGTACGGGCTTTGTGGACGGCCAGATCTCAAGACAAGTCCTGGGTCACTACTGACAGTGGGACACTCTGAAAAAGTAACTTCCGCATTCTGAGACTCCGCTTCCTCATCTGTAAAGTGGGAATAATGATACTTTCTATTCATAGGATTACAGTGAGTATTAAATGAAATAATGCACAAGAAGAACTCAGCACACTACCTGACACAGGGTAAGAATTCAGTAGATTTTGGTTATTACAATAATTACTATTTCATTTTAGTAGTGGTCTTGGAGTCAGATCTTGGTTCATATTCAAGCATTGCCACTTACTAGCTGAGTGGCCTTGGGCAAGTGACTTAACCTGAGTCTCAGTTTTCCTCCTGTGAAGTGAAGAGATTGGACTAGACGACTGTTGAAGTTCCCTTCCCTGGGATGGTTCAGAGCAGTTTTTTCGAATGGCTGATTGCGACCCATTAATAGATCTTAAAATCTACTCGGAGGATTGTGACTGGCATTTAGAAAATAAAAGAGAATACAATTTTTTAAATTCCAAAATGTATTACACATTGTAAATCTCTATTTATGGAAATTTTTGAGTTTTGAGTGCAATGTAAAAGGTTTTCATATCATGGATTGTAGTCAAAAGAATTGAAAGCCACCGTTTCGAGTGGAACTGATTCTGTAGAAAACGTTCGTGCTCCCTGGATGGGAGGAAGAGGTCCCTGGGTGGTGCAAGAGGTTTGCAGTCAGTTACTAAACGAAGGTTGGCATTTCGAACCCACCCAATGAGCGGCACCACGGAAAAGGCTGGTGATCTGCTTCCATAGAGATTGCAGCCAAGAAGACTCTATGGAGCAGTTCTAATCCGTAACACGTGGGGTTGCCAAAGCAATGGATTTGGCTTTTTGTTTTGTTTTGGATGGGAGGAGAAAAGATAGAAGGTGCAGAGAGAGTTATGGAAAACTGTATTCCCTGCGCTTCACAGGCTGTATCTTTCAAACACTCTTAACATCTGGCCCTGGAGTATCCGGACTGGGGGTGGTGGAATACAAACCAAACTACCCATGTGTTCAAGTTCTATTCAGAAATAGTTTGATGTCCTAGTTCAGTTCTTTGTGAAATAGGCAAATTCTCGTTCCTGCCTCAAAGTAGCTCAATGCTATGGATTATTCCTGCTTTCACATAAGGGGCCTGGCTCACAGCAAACGCTTAGTAAATGCTTGTTTAATTGAATGATACACTCAGCAGCCTTTCTTTGGAAAGACCATGTCACACTGCAGGACCAACACAGGCCTTACCCAGAACATCTACTCACTTTTGGCTTCTCTTCTGTCACCAGGCAAATGGATTTGGGGGTATGAAGAGAAGGGAATCAGGACTGTGGTCCTGCTATCCCCCCTTGTATCACCTTGCAGTACAGAACTCTGAGAGGTCCCGAAATGTGAACCAAACCTTCCAGCTCCTTGTGAGGGTTGATTTGTCAAGATAGCAGAATAAAACATATTTTATTTAACAGTTCATTTATAACTTTTTAAATATGCCTCCATTTGTACTCTTGCCCTGGTCCCATAAATATTAAGGGCGGCTTGCTAGGCAAGATTTGTCATATATAAAATGGGAATAAGAAGAATTCCTACTTCATAGGGTTTTATTATGAAGGTAGTACGAGATAATGCATGAAACGTGTTTGGTACAGTTGGCTCATATAAAAAGGGTAAATGGTGACTATTACTATTGCCAGGACCAAGACTGTCAGTTCAATGCCCCCCTCTGGTTGGATGGAAAACTGCAATTGCTAAGGGGGTTGGATTTGGAAGGAGACCAAGTGTTGCAGGGTGGCTTAGCTGTGATCTGGAATAATGCCTTGCACCCTTTGCTTGTTGTCCCTTCTCTGGTACTCTTGTGTTGAGGACAAATGTGATTTCTCACTGACTTCTAGGACTGCCTTGGGCGGGTGGGAAAAGCTTATCACTTTTTTTCTTTTTCCCATTCCATCTGCAACATTTCTGTACAACAAGGACTGCTGAATTTGTAACCATCTACCCTTCTCTCCTGCCTCAGCTGGGCTGAGAGATACAAACTGGTTTCTGGTTACTTTTGGATGTTCCTTTGTGGCAAAGGTATAGTATAGTAATAGAGAGTACAGTCATGCATTGCTTAACATCCACGATACATTCTGTGAAATAGGATGTGATGTGATTTGGACATTGTGCGAACACTGTATTATATACAAGCAGTACGCGAATTTCAAGTGAGTTCCGTTCCTAAGTCTGTCTTTAAGTCAAATTTGTACGTAAGTTGAAACAGTTAGGTATGGTTCATACCTAATGTCAGTTAGTCAAATGTTTGTCTTAGTATACACCCACTCCTCATTTATCGACATGGTTACATTCCAAAGATCAGGTTGTTACGTGAAAATTGGCATTATGCAAAAATGGAGGATGACCACGTCAGATCACAAAATGGAAGATGACTGCATCATTACACAACTGCCAGATTACCTCATTACATAACTACCAAACTGAGAATCATGGCCCAGCCAAGCTGACACATACCCTTAACCATCACAGCCAGCATTACTCTCGCCTCACACCTTGGCATTCATTACTGCCAGATGTACATCATTAATGTGGAACTCTTAGAAGCAGAAGGTAAGCCTGGGTCCCTGAATGAGGATGACGTGAAGCAGAGCCCCCATCAGACCCATGATGGGCATGTGGTGTGAGCAAGAAATCTTTGTTGTTTCAAGGCACTGAGATTTGGGGGTTGCTACTGCAATATAACTAGCCCAGGGTTCCTCAACCTCAGCACTCTTGACATTTTGGACTGGGTAATTCTTTGTTGTGTGAGCTGTCCTATGAATTGTCGAATGTTTAGCAGCATACCGGGCCTCTCCCCGCTAGAAACCAGTAGCAACCTCCCCTCCAACTGCAACCAAAAATGTCTCAGACGTAGCCCAATGTACCGTGGGGGCAAAATCACCCCCAGTTGAGAACTACTGCCCTAGCCTCTCCTGATTAATACAGAATTGGATTATCCTGTCAGTCCTAAACAAACCTCACTTGGACATGATTTTTGTTTGTTTTAACGTGCTGTTGGATTTTGCTTGCTAATATTTAGGATGGTCACATCAATATTCATGTATAAGAGTGGTCTGTAATTTTCTTTCTTGGTGCGATCTTTAGCCACTTTCAAGCTCAGTGTTATACTAGCTTCAATAGCATTTTCCTTTTTCTTTGCTTTGGAATAGTTTAAATGGCATTGATATTATCTGACTGTTAAAGTTTGGAAGAATTCCCCTGTGAAACCATCTTGGGCCTGGAGCTTTCTTATGGAGAAGGCTCTGTAACTACTTTTCTCTATTTCCTTTATGATAATTAGTCTGTTTAGATTTGCCACCTCTGTGGGGTCAATTTTGGTAAATTGTATTTTTTCTAGAAAATATCCAAATGCATGAAATAGGTTTTCTATATATTATATAGAGTTGTGGCATAGACTTTTGAAAACTGGAAAAATTTCACATAAAAACCTAGATTTCTGTCTTTTCTTTAAAACCAGAAGGTGTGACAACACTGGGCCTTACCTTCTACCTGGATATGACCAGGTGCAGCTGTGTAAACAGCTCACGTTTTCCTTCTGGTTCCACCACTCCCCATTGTCTGGTATAAAATAAACCCTGGTATTTGAGTTTGTGATAAAAAGAAACTTCATAGAATTTGCCTTCTTGGAAGTTGTTAGGGGCTACAGTGTAAGAGGCCTGAAAGGATAAGATAGAAGTGCAAAACCAGAAGAGTTAAATTAGCCCTGAACTGGGATAGCAGGGGATAAGATATCAGTTATCAGAAAGGACTTGCTGACCTCAAAATAGCTCTTAGCTTGTGACCCTAATGCTTGAATTTCCAACAATAGGAAACACAACTTTTTCCTTTCATTCCACATTTAGGGGGAATGAAGGAAGGACATCGAAGTTTATTGCACTCCTTCTCTCACTGAATCCTTACAATAATTTCTGTGGGGTGTTATTTTTATCCTGTTTTACTGATGAGGAAACTAAGGCTCAGAGAGGTGTCACGTAGCCAGTGAGTGGAGGAGCCAGGATTTGAACCTGGGTCTGATCATTCTGAAGCTCGAGCATGATTTTCCCACAACACTAGGTATTCTCAAACCAGGCTGCTCATCAAACTCATTGGGAGGTATATAAAAAAGCACGAACCCACGCTTCAGCCAAAGATTAGACAGGCCCATAAAACAAAACGAGACTAATGGGGCACAACAGCCCAGGGACAAGGACTAGAAGGCAGGAGGGGACAAGAAAGCTGGTAATAGGGAACGCAAGGTCAAGAAGGGAGAGTGCTGACATGTCGTGGGGTTGTTAACCAATGTCATAAAATAATGTGTGTACTAACTGTTTAATGAGAAATGATTTGTTCTGTAAACCTTCATCTAAAGTACAATAAAAAGAAAAAAAAAAAAAAAGCATGGACCTCCAGATCCTACCTCTGACCTATTCAGCCAGATTCTCTGCAGCAGGGCCCAGAAATCTGTATTTTAAACAATTATTTGTGCAGTTGTTTGATTGCTGTCTCCCCTACTGGATGAAAACTCCATGAGGACAAGGGCCATGTCTGCCTTATTCAGTGACACACAAATATTTGCTGAGATCCCATCAGACCCAATGTATAAGCTCCTCAGCCCTGGCCCATGGACCAGCTGGAAAGAGCAATTACAATATTTGCGGCAAGTTCTCTGGAGTGGTAGTTCTCAACCTTCCATGAACATTTGAAGAATTATTTGGGTTACTTATTTTAAAAAAAGAAAGAAAAAAAAAGCCTACTCCTGGTTCCCAACCCCAGAGATTCTATGCTTGAGAAACGCAGGTGTAGCTAGGCAACACACAGGGACCAAACTTTTGATGGCTGGAACCTTCCCCTTAAGTTTTTGAAAAGGCTGAGAGACAGTAGGCATCACAGAAAGAGAAGTCTGGGAACCTGTGAAGACAAAGTACCTACTTTACCATTTATCCAAAAACCAGGGAGAGGCTCAAGCGGACGAGAAGCCTTAGAACAGAAACCCTGGGAAGAGGGCATCTTGCCAAGGTGATGAGCCAGGTAGAGGATTTTCTGCTGGGCATGAGTTACATGCAACAGGCAAAGAAATCATTCTCAAAACTATGGCCTTGGCTCGGGGATCTTTTTTCATTGCTTTCTCTACCTGTGGAGGCCAGCTTTGCTTGCAGAAGCCTCACATTGGGGATGTGTGTTTGTGTATGAGAAGGTTAATGTAACTAAGAGCATGTGCTTTGAAGTCAGGCCAACACAGCACTGTTCACTGATGGTGTGACTTTGGGCAAGTTCTGAATCTGTGCATGTTTCCTCTTCTGTAAAATGGGGCCATCACTTCCTACCTTGTAGGATTGCTGATAGTCAAGACCATGTGTATAAGGCAGAATGGTGGCTGGCATATAGTAGGTGCACAGTTACCCCTGACTGTGAGCTCCAGCCTTAACTGTATGTTACTCTATATCCCAGGGTCTAATACAGGTTCTAATTTGGCAAATGTTAAATTAATGCATAAGGGACAAAGGACTAAACTGCAAATTCTGGGTAAAGTCATCCATCAGATATCACATCCCGTAATTGCCTTCAATGCATAGCAGTTTCTAACAGCGAGAATTAGATTCTGAAAAGAATCAGGAAAATCAAGCCCAAATCAAACAAGAATGCCCTCTTTAGCAGGGAAAGGGGTGTATTAGTTTTCTAGGGCTGCTATAAATAGCCCTGGTGGCGCATGGTTAAGTGCTCGGCTGCTAACCAAAAGGTCAGGGGTCGAACCCACCAGCCACTCTGCGGGAGAAAGATGTGGCAGTCTGCTTCCATAAAGATTTACAGCCTTGGAAACCCTATGGGGCAGTTCTACTCTGTCCTATGGGGTTGCTATGAGTTAGAATCGACTTGCTGGCAATGGGTAGGGCTGCTATAACGATGGCTTATAAGAACAAAACTTCATATTGTCTCACAGTTCTGGAAGCTAGAAGTCTGAATTCAGGGTGTCAGCAGGGCCGTACTCTCTGAAGGCAGTAAGGAAGATCCTTTCTGATCACATGGCTGTTTTCCCTGTCTCTCTCCTCTTTTATAGGACACCACTCAGATTGGATTAGGACCTACCCTACTCCAGCATGACCTCATGTTAACTGATAACATCTTCAAAGACCCCATTTCCAAACAAGGTCACACTCACAGGTACCAGGGGATAGGATTTCAACATAAATTTTGGGGACACACAATTAAATCCATTACAGGAGAGAAGCGGGTATAATGAAACCATGCCACCCTGAGACGTAGATCTGAGTCAAAATCCAGTGCACTTATCATATGTAGGGGTTGAAGTCAAGCCCTTGGCTCCATTAGCAAATGTGAAAGGCCTGCAGCTCAGCCAGGGCCAACACAGCAGGTTCTTACGTCCTTACTGACCAGACCTGCCCGTTAGTGTTTGTTATGGTCCGTTAGGACACCAATGCAAGACTAAGGAGACCTACCTGGGCCTATCCCACTCCCAAGGAGCCTGACAGGTGGACCGGCACACCTGTGCAGCCAGAGAATCTGGGTTCCAAATCCTTTCTTTTTGCCACAAGCTATGTGGCTTCGGCTATTTTACCCTCTGAGCCTCAGTTTCTAACTATAAGATGGTTAGAAATGGGTAGCTCAGTTCCAGGGTTCCAATTATAACGAGGGACGGTGTCTGGTCCCTAATATGTGCTCATCACGTGAGTTTCCTTCCTGGCCCACTGGGTTCTTTCCCCCTGAACTCCCCTTTCCCAGTCCTGCCATGCTACAGACAGAAAGGCAACATCTTTAAGGCTTAACCCGTGGATTCAGATTTCTGCCTCGCAGCCCAGGAACCAGTTTGTGACTGGTTTCCATTCTCTGACACAACAAAGGAGAAAGGAAGACAGACAACAGCATGTGGGTTTGTTTGTTTTATTTAGACATGGAATTTTTCTTCCTTTTCATATAACTTATCTAATTAAAATATTCATCTTGGTAGTTACCACAAAAAAGTAACATAGAAAATTATATTTACATTTTGGGACCAAAATACAAATGAAGAGCAGGATGATGACTTGCTCCAGTCCCTCTTGCTTCCTGGAAAGAAAAAGCCCCAAAGAAAGTGTTCATCACACCAAGGATCACAAAGGGTTCATTTGTAATTTGGTGATTTGTATGTAGTGTAGCACAGGGAAAAAAAAAATTGCACAAGTTTTCACAAATGAGACCAAAGTTCAACATCATCCTGTGTGTACTCTGCAGCCATTTCAATAACCCAGGTGAGGAGGTTGTGCAATTAGGTTTTTCCTCTTCCCTCCTTACTCTTCTCACCAAGTCACATCCCTGATGCAGACAGTGGTGGAGTGGGGGGGGGGGACGTGAACAAGAGAAGGCCTGGCTCTATGCAGACAGGGGTGATCAAAAACTCTTCATGTGCCAAAAATGGATATTGATGCTGGGATGAACAAATATGATATACGTGTCCTTTCTTCCCTCCCTGCCTAAAGATTCCTAATAAAAGAAATTAAATCATACACAACTAAATCTGAAATAGGGGAAACTGGTTTCAATGACGAAGACTTGAACACACAGCTGAGACAAATTCAAGGCGGGGGGTGGTGGGGTGGGAACTGAAGGAAGCTATCCTAGGCAACAGATGTCTGCACCTGTCCCGAATTTTCATTTGGTTTCAGGTAAGAGGCTTCCTAGTATCAGATTTGGGGAGCAAGATGTGGGACAAGGGTGGGATGGTAATACAAGCGATCAAGAGAAATAATGCTTTACCCGATTCAAAAATGCAGAATGCAAATTAAAACACAGCAATCTGTGTCCCGCTGGCACTGTGCACTGTGACGCAGAGCTCTGGCACCCTTCAGAAACACACTCACAGAAGATTCCCTGCGCTGCTTGGAATCTTCAACGTTAGCCTATCTGAGGTCTCCAGGAGGTTTAAAAATAGGGAGCCTGTACTCTGGGCTTTGCGAAAGCTCTTCGGACTGCCGCACTAACCACCCCTCACTCTGCCTCTAAGCACGGGCATCTCAAATTATAGCATTTACTCCAACTTGGGTCACAATCGAGTGGATTCCTACTAAACCCGTGTTCTTCAACAGCCACGGAGGGTACCGGCACTGCCCTCCCCATCCTGATCTTGCTCCCATGTCAACTGAAAAGCGAGATTCTCCCTTCCCAAATGCAACGCCCTTGCGGTTTCCACCCACCCTGACACTGCAGCTCAGACACTTTCCCTGCTTGGCCCTTCCTTCCAAATTCTGCCTTGATTGCTCAAAGGGCAGAGAGAGCTTCAGCTGTCTAAAAAACATAGCAAATTGTTGTGCTCTTCCAATCACATGATCTTACCTTTTTTAAAAAAGGCAAAACAAAACCAATTTCCAATGTAGCATTACAACTTCTAAAACCATTCACTTCTGGTAGCAGTTAATTCACAGGGAACAAGAGATTGAAGTGCTGGTTTTTACAACTCTAAAGTCTTATTTGGAGCCACAAGAAGCACTGCCATGTATCTGTTTTTTTCCCCATGCTAGTGGGGAGAAGGAAGAATAGGGAAGGGGAAAAGAAACCTAAAATCTTGAGGCAAAAACTGGAAATTGTAAAAATGCTGGGGTTCTGTGCAAACCAGTCTCCCACAGATTCTGTGTCCTCCAGTGGGCCTCAAAAAAAAAAAAAAAAAAGGATGGTAGACTCTCGACCTTTACAAACAAACCTCCCTTAATAAATACTAGTTGATGAGTAAGAGATGCACCTGCATAGGAACTCCAAGCAACACTGAGAAGGGCCTCTGAGGTGAGGGGTCCAACACGCCCCGCCCCCCTCCAGGGCAGTTCTGGACCCGGTCCTCACCGAGCGCAGCAGGCACCACGCAGGCTCTGGGGATGCCCAGCTCTCCCTCTGGACCTGAGTTCACTCAGGAGAGCTGAACTGAGACACGAATGGCTTTCCCCAAGCTTTTGTCCTAAATTTAATGAAGGCCTCTGAAAGTAAAAACTGTTTGGTAGAGGACCCCAAAAAAAATACTGGGGGTAATATAAATACAATCTGGGGACAATATTTATTAATTAAAACTATGTCTTATACTTTACAAAGAGGCTAGTTAACAACAAAAGTATAATTGACCTTAAACCTTAAAATCCTCAGTCAGACTGAGGCTTCACATCTTCTTCAGAATTCTGAAGGGTTCTCCAGGCAGGGAGGCAGTGGCTGTGGCACACAGGTTCATAAGTGCAGCACCTGGAAACTGCAGGATCCAAGACCAAAAGGTTCCACAGAACAAAAAGATTCTGGTCGTCTTGGGAAGTTCCATTCCTCAACTTCCACTGCCCTTGTATCCCCCCTCCTCCCCCCCAGTTCCGTCTCCCAGGCAAGTCCTCAGTCTATCGTCGGGAGAATCTGTTCTTGAAAGCTTTAATTGTCTTGGCCATCATCGGGGCAATTTCTGTGAAAAGAGAAATGAGGCAGTTGTTTCAAATCCTTGACAACTTAAGACATATGCCACAGTTTACACTATCGAAGTCAACGCTTGCTACTCTAGGCTGGGCACCACCATACAAATGGATACAAGTTGTTAACTCTGCTAACAGCAAGGATACATAAAGGCCAACAGTAAAAGCACTGGCACACAGCTAACACTGAGCACCCACCAAGCCATTCTAACAACCTGCACCAAGGCTCAGAGACGTCAGACAGCTTGCTCGTGGTTATATAGTAGGTGGTAGAAATGGAATTCAATCTCTGCCAGACTCTGAAGGCCACATTCAGCCATAATTTAACTTGGGCTTACAAATATCCCAAGCCAGTAAACAACACCCCTGTCTGCCCAGAGCAGCAACAGGTCTAAAGTGAGCTTAAATGCAAATCCAACTGAAGGAGCACTAGCCTACCCTCTCAAGGGGTTAACCTGAGCACAGCGAAAGCTTAAGCCAGGACCCTCACCCCACCATGGGCCCCTACAACGAATACAGATTAATTCTTTTCTTAAGTTAGGACCCCCCCTTAGGATACTGGAGATTGCCTAATGCAATAAAATTAATAAACTATAGACCCAACTAGACATAAAAAATAAAGACTTGGAAGCTGGGGCTGTAAGGTTATAAAACCTCAGTAAGATAGACTATCATTTAGCTGCTAAAGTAATTGAAAACCCCATGTTACTGCCTAGAGAAAGACGTTACATTCAGGTGAAAGCAGCAGGGTGCCAGAATGAACACTGACTATTTCAAAGGTGCACATGCACTACGGACAAGCAGGGAAGCAGGTGAGGAGGGACTAACATTGAGACCTGCTACGTACAAGGCATCATCCATATCCTATGTCCATTCCACCCAATGTGATCCAGTGGCAATGACGGTGAAGAGGTTCAAATACTCGTTCTGAAATATCTGAGCAGGAACCCCAAGTTACTTACTCTTCACAGCCGGTTTCCTAGGATCATAGGAGACAGAGCTGCTGACCACCGGCGCCAAGTGGGCACTGCTGGTGCTCGGGCCGTCGTAGGCTGGCTCCTCAGTGGAGGGGTTAAAGCTGTTGCTGCTGCCACTGCTGGAGGGAGTGTGGCTGCTTCCTGTGGCATACAGGTCAGACTTGATCCTGTAACAAGGAACACAGCTGGTCAGTATAAGCATGAGTGAATCTGCCCGCAGCATGAGCAGCCTGAAGCTGGCCTGTCTGAGGACTGTTTTGTGGCCACTGTCTGAGCAGTGGACCCTGGATTCTGGTGGTGGGTTTAGAGACGACTGCACCAGCCTTTCAGAATGAATGACAATCTCAGCTAACCTTTCACTGTTTAGCTATAAATCTGTACTTTGAAAATGCTAATGTGGCTTAGATTACATAATTTAGTCATCACAGAAATGTTTTCTTGTTTAAATGGGGAAAGGGAAACCGTTTCCCAAGCTCCTGCCAGGAGACAGGCCCTGTTCTCCATTCGCTCTAGACCACCAGAGGGGCAGGAATAATTGTCAACCCCACTCCGCAGTCCAGGGCGCTGAGTCTCAGGGAGGTAAAGTGCTGAGCGGGCCAAGGTCTGTCTCCACAGCCCACACTCTGCACTGCCTTGATTTTACCTCTAAAAAGGAGTCTGTTCCCATTCCTACCACTGCCTTAGGGATGATGACAAGCTTGGATGGCTCCCTTCCCTGACCATGCAGAAACCACACAGGGGCAGAGCTCTTACTTGACTCTCTCAGGGACAGCTGCTCCCCCTGTTCCGAATTTTTCCTGCCTCCTTCGGACGTCACGAGGCGGCTTGGCCACAGAGTTGACAAAGGCCATCTTTGCTTGTCGGCCTGTGGAGAAATACAGAGATTGATACCTGCTTTCTTGTGCAGAGATGCTGTTATTTGAATAATCTACACTATTAAGAGATAAAGGATTTTCAAGTCCTCCAAACACTAAGGGGTTATCAGTCCTGAAAAGCCCACTGTACAGCAGCATGGGCTGTGGCAGAAGAAGCATGCCCACCCCTGCCCACCTTCCACAAATGCAAGAGAAATTCAGGTGCCAGAAGTCCTGTATCAGCCGGGCGCACAAGACCCTGCTGTTGACCAAGGCACAGACCCACTGTCTGCCAGGCCCGATCCTGCCATTCTTGCCCTGCTCCCCCCACTTCCCTTTACCTTTGGGCCTATTGGCATGTGCAGACCGGATATTCTTTGTCAGTACTCGTAACCGCTGCTCTCGGGCATCCTGCAGCCGCAGGTACATCTCCCGCCACGACTCATACTCTTCTGGCCTTTCTTCCTTAAAGTCTCGGTGACAGTGAGTTTTCCATAACTGATCTGTTTCTTCAATTAATACCTGAAACCAGAACCAGGACATCACTTATATACATTCACATACAAGCACTCTTACATATCTCTTTTCCATTCTTTAATTACCTAAGGGTGACTACTTTTCTAATAATTTTTTGGGCCTCATAGCAGTATAATATTTAAATATCACAGTTTAGAAAAAAAAAAATCACTAAATTAAAAGAATGTGTAAGGCACTGTGCTAGCTGCTATTGGGGGAAGTGGGGCCGGGAGAGGAGACAATGCCAAAGCTGGTTAAGACACAGTCTTTTTGCTTTTAGGAAATCAGTAAAGGGCAGAGCTGGGATGAAGTCAAGTCCAGGTATTGCTCCAGTGGGGAGGGGGCCACCTAAGAAGAGGTCTCTCTGAATTAGAGACAGCTCATGTAATCAAATGAGTATATCTCAGCATTAGTACAAGGAGTTTTGGATAGCTCTAGATGTCACAGGAGACACCCAGCCAATCTGTGCTCTTTCATATTCACCAGACACCTGAGAGTCAACACAGAGCGCTGTCCCTGCCCTGGGTCCCAGGTGCTCTGCTGCCAGGATTCTCCCTCGACCTTTGTGACTAGGCAAGCTCAGGGGAGGCGCCGAAGTGTTTTTTGCTCCCTTTGAATCCCACCTTGATTCTAGCCCGAGAGGCCCACTTAAGATGTCAGGAGCAGGTGCTAAAAATATGTTTGTTTAAAGGCACAGATGCAAACCGAAAATGCCCAGAAAAGTGATCTGACCACTGGCCTGCCCTTCAGCTTTGGGAGATACACAGAAACAAGGTTATTTCTGGAGATAGAAGCCAGAAAACTGTCCTCAACCAAAACAGGATACTCACATGATTGTACTCCTCAATGCGATACAGCTGTTCAGGTGTACACCTCTCTAAAACGGGTTCAAGAACAGAATATGGGACTCCTCCCACTTCAAAGATTGCTGCAGAGAATCAAAGGTGAAAGTGTTGAACACTGGCCAAGACACACAGTGACAACATCTTCAGTGCTACAGTGCACTCGAGAGCAGGAGGGAAGTGTGCGACTTACAATCGATGTTGTTTTTCAGTACGCGGATGCACTGCTGGTGCAAGGTCATCATTTTGGGGAGATAAGCACACTTGGAACCAGAATACACCTGCATCTTAGAATTCATTCTGCGTCCAGTGAATCCAGCTTCTTCCTCTTCCTGGGGTGAAGAGAGTGCTATAGAACCAGAGAACAGAAAAGTAAATTACAAAAGGTACAAAGCTTTAGACTGGACTCTCCTTCCCACCTCACTCCTCAGCCTCCAAGTTCCCCTTCACAAAGGCAATCAATGCTCCCAGTTTCTTGAGTACCCTTCCAGAGTCTATGCAAAAATATACTATACACATTACTTTCTTCACTTACATTATTTTAGAGATCATTCTACATCAGTATGTAAAGACCTTCCACATTTTTTACAGCTGCATAGAACACCGCTGCATAGATGAACCATGATTTATTTAACTGTTAGTCTCTGGCTGGTAGACAGGTGGCTTCTAATTCTTTTGCTATTAAAACTAGACAATTTTTTTAAGGTTAAGATAAAAAGCGCATGTAATACATATAAAATAAAGGGCTAAAAAATAACAGCAGCAGCTAAGATTTATTGAACACTTACTATGTGAAAAAACCAGAAGCTAAGAGTTTTACCGGCATTATCGCTTTTAATCCACTTAACAACTCCATGAGACAGAAATCATTATTATTCCCATTTTACCAAACACAAAACTAGGCCCAAACGCACTAAGAAATTACCAAGCTCATGTAACTTACAGATGCCTTAGCTGGGCATCAAACCCATGCCTTCAAACCCCAGCACCTGTGTTCTTAGGAAATGCACCAAAATCTGATGTTATGATCACTTTGTTTTGGTGACAGATTGTGAGTGAATTTTTAAAATCTTTTTCCTATTTAAAAAAAGATATAGAAAATTACCTTTTCGCTTTGTTTGCAAGGAGGATAACAATTCAAAGGAAGGAAGTGGACGGTAATTGGCCTGTATCATGGGTAATGGGAGGTCTGGCAACACTGGCAATATATCGGTGGGGACCTGCAGAGAAGAGACAGTGAATGGAGAGCCCCCTTTGATGAAAACAGCCCTTCCCTCCAGCCCATTCCTAACAGGACTAACTGGGCACATTGCAGTCGGATCCAGAATGGAGGAGGGGAGCAGTCAAGTCTGACAACACCGACATCAGGAAGTAAATACAGACGGGCCCATCACAATGGGATACCTCAGAAAACACATAACTTGGGTATGACCTATCCTGGAAGCTAGTGAGGCCCGGAAAAAATTACTGCAATCTCAAATTAAACAGGACATGAAAAGCCACGCCAACAAAACAGTGGCAGGCGAATCCTGTGAGCTCTGGAGGGCCAGGTGCTCTGACTGCGAGGCCACCAAGGGGCTCAAGGAGTTACCTTTTTCAGCTTGGCTGAGTCGGCTCCAGACGGCTGCAATTTCTCTGATTTGCTTTCATTCATCTTAGGTAGTTTCCGAACGGAGTCCAGGTTTTTACTAGTGCTTTTAGAGTCACTTTTTTTAAGTCCTTTTTCTCCAAGTGCAGTGGCTGAAGTTTTCACGATCTTTTTCTTTTTCTTCCGGGGCTGGTCATAGCTGAGGTATGACTCAAAAGACATGGTGGGCTGCTCGAATTCGTCATCCATATCTGCCTCCTCAGCTTTGGGGAGGGAGCCTGCTGACTTTCTATCCAGACTGGAAGTTTTCAGTTTCCCTTCTTGAGACTTTAGACTGTTGGAAACCTTCTCTTTTACCTTGGGCACTAGGTCTCCTGCCCCCTTTCCTATGTCTAAGCTGTCTAAACCTTGCTTATTTTTGTCTGATTTGGTTTTCTCTGAGTCTTTGTGCTTTGGCTTTTTAAGGTGGTTATCTGAAGCAACCTCCAAGGGGGGTAAAGACTTCTTCTTGATGCTGCTGCCCTCTCTTTCCCTCTCTTTCTTGGCACCACTAGGGGGTGGCTTCTCCTTTGTGCTATCACCTGAGAGCGGCCTTCGGTTTTCCTCTTTGGAAACAGCCTTGTGTGATTTCTCTCTGCTCACAGCGGAGGACTTCTCATCTCCCTTGGCATCCAACAGGCGTTTTTCCTTGTGGGAAGATTTGTGCTCCTTGCTTTGACTCACCACCCCTTTACTCTGGGGTTCACCCAGGTGTCGTTCTTGACTGACCCCCAGTCTGTCCTGAAAGGCATTACTGTGGCCTTTTCCAGGCTTCTGGTGTAGAACAATGGGCTCGTGGTCCTCCTCTGGGGATCTGTAGTGGTCCACACACATCTGAGGACTGGTAGAAGACGGAGGAGACTGAACATGGCCATAATCAGAAGATTCGTGGTCTGAAGAGTAAGCTGGTGAGACCCTGTTGCATCTCTTTCTCTCGTCTTGCCTCTCATGACTGTAAGAGACTTTGTGAGGTCTCTCAAGCTCTGAGAGTTTTCTGTGTTTTTTCTGTCTGTGGTCAGGGCTGTAGGATCGGCTACTAGAGGCTTTCCAGTTTTCTTGGTAGTCCACCTCCATCTCCTCCTCCTTCTGAAGAGCATCCCTGGGGCGCTTTCGGGAATTACTCTTCTCAAAGTCCTGTTCATCAGGCTCAGTGTTCCTAAAATAAAAAGAAAAAGCAGATAAAGCAAATAAGTCTTAGTGGAATCCTTGTTCAGAGGACAAGATCACAGAAGCTAAACTCACAAAAGATATGATGAAAATGCAGAGTTAGAAACATCTCAGGAAAGATATAAATGGTTATGCTCAAAAATACGCAAGCAGTAACTAGTGAAGAATGTCTGCCTTGAGCACTGTGCTCTTTTAAAAAATCTGAGTTGATTCTGACTCATAGTGACATTATAGGACAGAGTAGAACTGCCCTATAGGGTTTCCAGGGAGCAGCTGGTAGAGTCGAACTGCCAACCTTTTGGTTAGCAGCCAAGCTCTTAATCACTGTGCCACAAGGGCCCCATAAAGAACTGACAACAGCAACTCATAAGGTTAGACAGGAAGCTTGGGGGGCAGTGAGTTTATGTCAGTGGGGGAGGAACAATTTGGAAAAGCAGAGTGAGAATGGTTGCACAACTTGAAGAATGTAATCAAAGTCACTGAATTGTACATGTAGAAACTGCTGAACTGGTGTTATGTTTCACTGTGTATATTTTCAACAATAAAAAAATACTCAAGCGGGTTTTACAATTGTGAAACTCAAATATTCAAAAAAATGGAAAACAACTAGTTAAACTACAGGATACAAAAAAGATCAAATAGCTTGTGGACATCAAAATGCTTATTTTTTTTCCAACATGGGGACATGTTTAACTTGTTTCATAAAAGGGGAGTTTTCAAATTTATAGTTTGTCCACCAACTACATAAAGATGCCTCTTAAAAAGAACTAGGAAGAAACATACCAAAATGTTAATAATGCTTATCTTTGGAAGGTAGAATCACAGGAAGTTTTTATTTTTATTTCTACTTTTCTATATTTTCTAATGTTACACAATGACATGACTTATTTTGATAACTGAGACAAAACAGATATTTTAAATAAGAAGGCAGAAAAGAATAAAGAAAAGCTTTTCTGAATATAAACATTTCCAAGTACCAGATTTAACATGAAGTTGAGCAAACCAAAAGGGCAATGTTCTTACCTTTCAACAGGAACCAACTTCTTCCACTGGGCCACTAAATCTCTGGCAAAGTTTCCTACATGCTCATGTTTTCGCAAGCTGTTTACTGTTTTCCCGACCCCAGTCTCCTACAAATTTGAGAAAGGAATTGTTAGAGGGGTGTAGAACGAGGCTCACATTTTTCACAGAAATAAAGCTTACTGCTTTGACAAACTGTTCAACAAACAATGTTGTTCTTGTTGTGTGCCACTAAAAAGATTTCGACTCATATCAACCATATGTTTTTTTTTCTTTTATTGTTGTAATTAAATGAAGTTTACATTTCAAGTTAGTCTCCCATACAAAATTTTTTTTACATACATTGTTATGTGACCCTAACTGCTCACCCCATTCTGTGACAGCACACTCCTCCTTTCCGCCCCTGATTCCCCATGACCATTCAACCAGCTCCTAACTCTCTCTGCCTTCTCATCTCACCTCTGGACAGAAGCTGCCCCTTTGGTCTCTTGGATCTACTTTACTAAGAGGCTCTTCACGAGTATCACTTTATGTCCCACAGTTCGGTCCAATCCCTGTCTGAAGAGTTGGCCTCAGAAACTGTTTTAGTTCTGGGCTGACAGAGAGTCCAAGGGCCATGCTCTCCAGGGCGCCTCCAGTCTCAGTCAGACCATTAAGTCTGTCGACCCACTGTTGTTGTTAGGTGCTGTCAAGTCGGTTCCGACTCACAGCGACCCTGTGTACAACAGAATGAAACACTGCCTAGTCCT
This sequence comes from Trichechus manatus latirostris, assembly GCF_000243295.1. NCBI lineage: Eukaryota > Metazoa > Chordata > Mammalia > Sirenia > Trichechidae > Trichechus > Trichechus manatus. Next base: position 5,976,814 of record NW_004443984.1, read on the forward strand.
GCACCATCCTCACAATCATTGCTATGTTTGAGCCTGCGGCCACTGTGTCAATTCATCTCGCTGATGGTCTTCTTTTTCACTGACCCTCTACTTTATCAAGCATGATATCCTTCCCCAGGGACTGGTGCCTCCTGATAACATGTCCAAAGTACTAGATGAAGTCTTGCCATCCTTGCTTGTAAGGAGCATTCTGGCTGTACTTCTTCCAAGACAGATATGTTCATTCTTCTGGCAGTCCATGGTAAATTCAATATTCTTCACCAACACCCTAATTCAAAGGCATCAATTCTTCTCGGGTCTTCCTTATGCTACATCTTTCTCTTGCTGAGCGGCTGGTGGGTCTGAACTGCCAACCTTTCAGTTAGCACCCACCAGGGCTCCTTCAACAAACAATACCTCTTCTCTAAAACATACTTTGCAAGTCTCGCTACAATATATCTTATATCTAAGAAAACTACAAAACACTTCTGCAAGAAACCAAGTTAGACCTACATAAATGGAAATACATATCATACTCATGGATAGGTAGACTCAACATTGTGGAAATGTCAATTCTACCCAAAGCAATCTACAAATACAATGCAATCTCTATTCAAATACCAACAGCATTCTTTAATGAAGTGGAAAAACTAATCATTAACTTTATATGGAAAGAGAAGAAGCCCCGGATAAGGAAAGCACTACTGAAAAAGAAGAATAAAGTAAGAGGCCTCGTACTATCTGACCTCAGAACCTACTATACAGCTATGGTAGTCAAAACAGGCTGGTACTGGTAACAACGACAGACACATTGACCAATGGAACAGAATCAAGAGCCCAGATGTAAATCCATCCACCTATACCTGATCTTCAACAAAGAACCAAAGTCCATTAAATAGGGAAGACAATCTTTTTAACAAATGGTGCTGGCAAAACTGGATGTCCATCTGTAAAAAAACAGGACCCATACCTCACACCATATACAAAAATTATTTCAAAATGGATCAAAGACCTAAATATAGAACCAAAAACTATAAAGATAATAGAAGAAAAAATAGGGTCAATGCTAGAGGCCCTAATACATGGCATAAATAGAATACAAACCATAACTAACAATATACAAACACCAGAAAATAAGCTAGATAACTGGGATCTTTTAAAAATTAAACACGTATGTCCATCAAAAGGCTTCACCACAAGAGTAAAAAGGGAGCCTACAGACCAGGATATCATTGCCGATATCAGATGGATCCTGGCTGAAAGCAGAGAATACCGGAAAGATGTTTACCTGTGTTTTATTGACTATGCAAAGGCATTTGATTATGTGGACCGTAACAAATTATGGATAACACTGCAAAGAAGGGGAATTCCAGAACACTTAATTGTGCTCCTGAGGAACCTGTACACAGATCAAGAGGCAGTTGTTCTGACAGAGCAAGGGGATACTGCGTGGTTTAAAGTCAGGTAAGGTGTGCACCAGGGTTGCATCCTTTCACCATACCTCTTCGATCTGTATGCTGAGCAAATAATCTGAGAAGCTGGACTATATGAAGAAGAAAGGGGCATCAGGATTGGAGAAAGACTCATTAACAACCTGTGATATGCAGATGACACAATCTTGCTTGCTGAAAGTGAAGAGGACTTGAAGCACTTACTGATGAAGATCAAAGACCACAGCCTTCAGTATGGATTACACCTCAACATAAAGAAAACAAAAATCCTCACAACTGGACCAATAAGCAACATCATGATAAATGGAGAAAAGATTGAACTTGTCAAGGATTTCAACACCTATGGAAGCAGCAGTCAGGAAATCAAAAGACGCATCGCACTGGGCAAATCTGCTGCAAAAAACCTCTTTAAAGTGTTGAAAAGCAAAGATGTCACCTTGAAGACTAAGGTGCACCTGACCCAAGCTACGGTATTTTCAATCGCATCATATGCATGCAAAAGCTGGAGAATGAGTAAGGAAGAACGAAGAAGAACTGACGCCTTTGAATTGTGGTGCTGGCGAAGAATACTGAATATAAGATGGACTGCCAGAAGACGAACAAGTTTGTCTTGGAAGAAGTACAATCAGAATCCTCCTTAGAAGGAAGGATGATGAGACTACGTCTTACCTACTTTGGACATGCTGTCAGGAGGGATCAGTCCCTGGAGAAGGACATCATGCTTGGTAAAGTAGAGGGTCGGCGAAAAAGAGGAAGACCCTCAACGAGATGGATGGACGCAGTGGCTGCAACAATAGGCTCAAGAATAACAACGATTGTGAGCATGCCACAGGACCAGGCAGCATTTCATTTTGTGGTGCTCAGGGTTGCTATGAGTCAGAACCAACTTGACGGCACCTGACAACATCAACAACACAGACTGGGAAAAAATTTTTGGATATGACAAATCCGACAAAGGTCTAATCTCTAAAATCTATAGGAAAATCCAACACTTCTACAACAAAAAGGCAAATAATCCAATTAAAAAAGGGGCAAAGGATATGAACACTTCACCAAAGAAGACATTCAGGCAGCTAACAGATACATGAAGAAATGCTCGTGATCACTAACCATTACAGAAATGCAAATCAAAACTACAATGAGATAACATCTCATCCCAACATCACTTGCACGAATCAAAAAAAACAAAATAACAAATGTTGGAGAGGCTGTGGGGAGCTAGGAACTCTTATGCTGGTGGGAATGTAAAATGGTACAACCATTTTGGAAAATGATACAGAGCTTCCTTAAAAAGCTAGAAATAGAAATACCATAGGATCCAGCAATCTCACTCCTAGGAATATATCCTAGAGAAATAAGAGCTGTCATATGAATAGACATACGCACACCCATGTTCACTGCAGCATTATTCACAATAGCGAAAAGATGGAAACAACCTAGATGCCCATCAACAGAAGAATGGATAAACAAACTATAGTACATACACACAATGGAATACTACACAACAATAAAGAACACTGATGAATCTGCAAAACACGGATGAATGTGGAGGGCATTATTGCTGAGTGAAATAAGTCAATAAAGTCAATCACAAAAGGACAAATACTGTATGAGACCACTACTAAAAAAAACTCATGAAAAAATTTACACACAGAAAGAAACAATCTTTGATGGTTACTAGGAAGGAGAGGGGTGGGGAGGGAAAGACACTAAATAGTCAATAAATAAGTGGTAACTTTGGTGAAGGGTAAGACAGTACACAATACTGGGGAAGTCAGCACAGCTTGACCAAGGCAAGGTCATGGAAGCTTCACAGACACATTCAAATTCCCTAAGAGACCAAATTACTGGGCTGAGAGCTAGGACCATGGTCTCAGGGGACATCTAGCTCAAACAGCATAACACAGATTATAAAGAAAATGTTCTACATCCTACTTTGGTGAGTAGCGTCTGGGGTCTTAAAAGCTTGTGAGCAGCCATCTAAGATACTCCACTGGTCCCATCCTGTCTGGAGCAAGGGAGAATAAAGAAAATCAAAGACACAAGGGGAAGATTAGTCCAAAGGACTAATGGACCACAACTACCACAGCCTCCACCAGACTGAGTCCAGCACAACTACCACCACCAACTGCTCTGACAGGGATCACAACAGAGGGTCCCAGATAAGAGCTGGAGAAAAATGGAGAACAAAATTCTAACTCACAAAAAAAGACCAGACTTACTGGTCTGACAGAGACTGGAGAAAACCCGAGAGTATGGCCTTCGGACACCCTTTTAACTCAGTACTGAAGTCACTCTTGAGGTTCACCCTTCAGCCACAGATTCGACGGGCCCATAAAACAAAATGAGACTAAAGGGGCACACCAGCCCAGGGGCAAGGACTAGAAGGCAGGAGGGGACAGTAAAGCTGGTAATGGGGAACCGAAGGTCGAGAAGGAAGAGTGTTGACATGTCGTGGGGTTGGCAACCAATATCACAAAATTCTATGTGTATTAATTGTTTAATGAGAAACTAATTTGCTCTGTAAACCTTCATCTACAGTACAATAAAAAAGAAAGAAAGAAACATTGGAAACGCAGGAGGCAGGAAGTAGCAGGAAATGAAAAAAAAATACTTTGTATTTTTGCCTCAAATCTCCAATGACACACAGTAGCAAAGCATACAACATTCAAAGGAGGAAAAACTTTTAATTAAAACACTTTAACAATAATAACAAGAAAGACAGTGGCAGCTGCCAGGCACTGAGCTAACAAGAGCCTTGCATACAGCATCTGAATCAGCCTTTACAACAACTCTGTGAGGCAGGATCAGCCTCATTTTACAAAGGAGAAACAGGCCTGGTTGGTGCCAACACTCATGCTCTTTTTATTTCTTTGTTTTTAATGAAGATAAAATTCACATAACATAAATTCACCATTTTAACTATCTCAAAGTGTACAATTTAGTGGTTTTCAGAACACTCACAATATTGTGCAACTATCACTGCTATCTAATTCTAGAAACCCTGTTCCTCCCATTTGCCTCCATCCCCTGCCACCCACTAATCTACTTTCTGATGGATTTGTCTATTCTGAACATTTCATAAAAACTTAATCATACAACATGTAGCCTTTGGTGTCTGGCTTCTTTCATTTCCAAAGTCCATGCTTTTAATCATTACTCTAAAATCTCTCCCAGTGGGAAGGGGGCAGGAAATTGTTTTGTAACATTAAAAGTTGTACAACTCTTACCGCAAGAATGTCTACTGTAATAGGCAACGTGGAGAGTTTCTTCAAATATTTCAATAGCTGCAGAGAGAATACAACATGAAACATTAATTTCTACAAAGTTATAATCATACTCATCTTAGAGTTGAGTGCTTACTCGGGGTTAAGTCTTTTACAATAACAAGTACTGTTACCGTCCCTATTTTACAAGTGTGGAAACATGCTCAAAAAAGTTGAATTACCTGCTCCAAAATGCAAATGGGGCAGGATTCACTAGGTCTGTGTCTTTAGATCCTGTGCTTTCAACCACTATGCTACATCAAGACGAAGAAAGACTCAGAAGAGAATCAAAACCCACCAAGTCTAACAAAAGTCATCGGCAGCTATCATTTTGCCCCAGTTTTGTCAGAGAATTTACAAGAAAGGTACCGATTTTAGGAAAGTTACCCACGGATCTGGTGAGGAGGAAAGGAAAAGGGGGAAGAGGTCTCTACAGGAAAAGGGTGTCACATTTCCAGGAGGACTCACGATGTTAAAGAGAACTGATCTCGATGTAAGTGGGAAGCCAACAGCATTTTAAGTTACCAGAATCAGAGTTTTGTTGTTAATGATAAACAGAAAATGTCTGGGTAGATTAGAAAAGTGATCTGGGTTTGGCCACATTTCCTTTCTCTAGTCCCCGAAACTAGGTCATAATTGGTAGAGCAGAGCTGTTAATATGGTGTTCCAGAGTCAGAAATGGGCTTCACAGTCTGGCTCTGTCACCTCCTCGCTGGATGATCTTGTCTAAGTCAGTAATATCTCTGAGCCTCAGTTAGCTTTCCTGCAAAAGAGGGACTGGATCCTGCCTCAATTTCACTAGCTGTGAGGATTCACAGAAACAATGCATGTCCAGTCCTGAGCCACAGTGACTGGAACGCTATAAATGCTCAATAAATGTTTATTATTAATCATTTCATTTATCAACTGATAGCGCTTTAAATGTTCCACCCTAGATCTTCAAATGAATATTCCTCAGCCAATCCCCACTTGCTCTATTTCTACCAAAAGTCATGACTAGCTATGCCTTTCTTCAGGAAATATTTATGTATACCTACAAGAATGCTGCAAAATACAATCACATCAAAATAGATAACTGTGACTACCTTTACATTTAAATAGTAGATAACAAGATCTATTCTTTTTCCAAGTGTAGCCCAGGCTATCGTTAGTATGCCATACTGCTATTAGGTGGAGTATGTTTTTCTGGCTATTCTACTTCAATAATTACTTAACATGGTTGCTGGGCAGAGCAATAAAATGACAAATGATAAGCTAGTTTGACTTGGAACAAGCAAGAAGAAAAGTGGTAACTCCGATTAAAAATTATTTTCTACTTTAAACTTGATGACCACCATCATCTAACTCAGGACAATTTTTATGTGTATTATTTCATGTCACCCAAGCTATGTGTACAAAAATTAATGCCAATTCCTTTTCTTAAAGGAATACTTAGAATCACTAAAAAGATTAAAAACAGGTTGTTTCCCGCAAATGCCATTCCCAGGAAGGGGAAGGTTGGGAACATTTATATCCATCCACTGTGTGTCAGCTACTACGATAAGTGCTTACATGTGTTACCTTGCGTCATCCTTATTATAACCCCGTGAAGTAGGTATTATTCTCCCCATTTTACAGATATTGAAACATCCCAGTGGGGTTAGGTAAATTTGCCTAATAAGTAAGTAAGCAAAGTGTGTCTACCATGGCATGTACTACAAAGCCAGAAGAAACATTCAACATAATAGCACCATCCTTAGGAAATAGGAAAAGAAAATGGAACAGTAGCTCATTAAGTCTCTTGGCATACTTGGAACAAAGCAGAACAGCTCCTCAGTACTACACTGTCGGACAGGTTAGAATCCGCATCATAAAGGAGGTCACCATGGGAGCAAAGAGTCCCAGAACCTACAAAGCCAACATATAGGATGAGGCCAGAAGTTACTGACAGTGTTTGTCTCCAAGCCTAGCACTAACTAGTGGACTGAATGTTGCCTTTCTGTTTCACTTAAGGTTACTAGGGGTAATTTAAAAGCATGCAAAACTAAAACCCTCGAGATTTTCCAACTGATTTGGCCAAACAAAAGAGAAAAAGGACTCCTAAGGGCCTCCATTTTCCATGAATTTTGAGAAAGAACAGAGCAAAACAAGGAAAAAGTACTTTGAGCATCTCCAGGTAAACTTGTGTTGTCAAACCAAAGGACCAACTGATAACAACAGATAGTTGACAAATGTCAAACATTGGCACAGTACAAGCTTAGGAATCTCAGTTGTCCCCTGTGCACACCTTCACCCTAAAATGTAAGAGATGTTCATAATGATGACCCCTAGCTCCAGTGGCATCACTAGGGTTGGTGTCACCCAGTGCAGTAACTCATGGCGTCACCCCCCACATGGACTTCCTTCCATACCAGACCATACAGAATCCTCAGTTAATGTTTTCTGTACTAATGTTACTCGTAAATCATAATTCCGGTATATCACTCCTTCTCTTCCTTTTAATTACTACTTCATTCTCAAAAAAGTTATTGATATAGGTTCACAAATACGAATTACCACAATATCATAGCTAAAACACCAGAAAATTTGACAAAATGAACGACTACAAAAACACTGTCAGCAATAAAATAACAGTGCACTCCTGTAGCCCGTGTAGATGAAACCATGTGATCTGAAGTGTCACTGTAATTGCGTAATAACAATAGCTCTGATCAGTGTGCATTAGAAGGTTCAAAAAGTAAATTAGCATAGAGTTTTAGCCTTGTAGGTATATTGATACATGTCAGCTGGGCTTACAAAAAATGTTTTTGTTGTTATAACTAACTACGGGGATTTTTTTATTAAAAAATAATAAATTTCTGCTGAAACACTGCACAAAAATTTTACAGTCATTCTGGTGTCACCCCCTGACACTGTCACCCAGTGCAGTCCCCAACACCCATACTCCCCTAGTGACAGCACTGCCTAACTCTCCACCTGCTACTAAATCATGTTCTTTGTAGTTTAAGCATTCAAAATGTACCACAGCACAGGTAAATTTTAAAAGTATTGATTCCTTACTATAGCAGCCATGAAAATGGTCTCCAATTAAATAGTAGGAACAGAGACCAAGCGGCCTTAGTCAGCCTAATACCTTCTCCCCAAGTAAGCCTAGATCACAGATGGACTTAAATGTGAAAACTAAGTTACAGTTAAACACCAGTGTATAATGCCAGAAAATCCATGAATGCAGGTGTAGAATCAACCCTTTGGCTAATAATGGTTTGAAATCAAAATCTGGTTGCAAATTCAATACTGCTATATAATCATCTTGCAATTTCAAGAGCAACCTGTGTGAGCTTGTAGCGTTCACAGAAGGTTGAAGCGAAGGCAGCCAGTGTGCCAGCTTGCAATTTCCCTCAGCAGTTAGCCCATTTCTGAATGCCAGCTACTATGTCCTCTGTAAAAATGATCTCCCAACATTCTGTCATCTTCATAAATGCTCACTTCACAGTGCAAAACCAGAAGATCAGGGTGATTTTCTACCTATGAAGACAAAGTCCAAACGCTCACAAAATCACTTATAGTTCAAGTAGGATGGGAAACTCAAAAAATGTTTTGCTAATTTGATATTTCATACACACCAACTACTAGAAAAGCTTCTTCAAAACTTAAATACTAGTGGAAACACAACTATAAATGCTACATAAACCACTTTTTATCTGATGGAAATAAAGACCAGATGGGGGATGGTTACATAATATTGCTTTGTGGTTTTAAAATCAGTCATAAACCTTACAGTGTTTAAGAAAACAAACTAGCACACAGAAATAAGGACCATTTATTAGATGCCCACAAAGAGTAATTGTAAAACGAAACTTGTAAATATGCCTGGCCACTAGGTAGGTACTAAAGATGCAATAGAAAATACAACACAACACAATTGAAAGCATTTAAGTTTTCACGGATTTAAAACTAAAATGGCTTCCTGAATAAGTGGAAGGAGAGTTAAAAAGTGATCTGATTATCAGAAGCTGTTGGGAGCCTTTGGAAATGGAGAAAACCTCTCCTATGAAAGGCTAGGAACAAGGTGAAGAGAAAGTCTCTTTAATGAGTGGTGATTAATATCCACTCAGCACTTACTCCGAGCCTGACACTGTACAGCTTTTTAGTTTAGTCCTGGGATGATGATGCAGGTGATGAAACAGGCTCAGCAAAGGGAAAGTCCCCTAACGTCTACGGCTGGCAAATGGATTAGAACCCAGATCTCTCCACCACTTCAACTCAACTGCCTCCCTCCATTACTTCCTCTTTGAAGAGGACTCTAGAGCTCAGAGATTCAACTCTTAGGTACGGGTACACCCTAGCTAGAATGCTTACAAACACCTCAGTGGAAAAATCCTAATATCCACCGGACACTCCCACAGACAACCGAGAAGGTGGGTAACAGAAACGAGAGAGAAACGAATGCTACTGGCTAGGTACAAATAAAAACGCCCATCACTCTGGGCTTTCTATCAAGCCCAGAAAGAAAGGTAGCAGTAACTTCTAGCCTTTTTTTTTTTTTTTTTCCACCTTCCCAATTTCAACCTAAGTTTCCATGAGTGAAGTATTTATTTAGTGTGAAAGGGATTCACTGAGAAAGTGAAAAGGTCCATGCTCTAATACAAAGAAGAAAAGCAATGAAAACCTTGCTTACAGATGCAGGACCACACATACCAAGTCTAGTCCCTCTCGTGTACAGCCTGTACCACCTCCTCTGAGCACTAAAGACACTAAGAAATCAAGGACGTTGCGCAGGGGAGAGGAATGGAGCTAAGCACGCAGCGCAGGAACCGGGAGCAGGCAGGAGTTAACTCCGAAGCGAGCGCCTTTCCCGGCCCTCGGCGAGCCATCCCGACAGGAAACAGCTGGCTCGGGGCGCCGAGGGAGCGGCTCCGGGAGCCCGCCAGGAGCGGCGGGGGACAGCCCCGGGCACGCGGCGCCCGGCTGGAGCGCGCCCCTCGCCGTCGGGAGCCGCGGGCGCCCGTCCCGGAGGCCGGGAGGGAAGGTGGGGGGGGGGTGGGAGCTGCCGAGCTGCGAGTCCGACATCGCGGGGTCCCACCGCCTGGGAAGCGGCCGATGGGCCACGAACTTCCCGACCTGGGTCCGCGAGCCCGGCGGGCCTGGCACAGGGTCCGAGTCTCCGGCCCCGGCCGGGCTGGATCGCCCCTCGGGGACCCCAGCTGGGCCCCCGACCGTTACGGGGCCCGCGCCGGCCAACGCCCGCCCCGCTCTGCGCAGCCCACCGACTCACCTTCTTGGGGTCCGGGTTTGCGGCCAGGCGCGCCTGCAGCTTCTCCACAACTTGGAGCGCCGACTCCGCCGCCATCGCTGTCACTGGCGCGGCCTCCTCGCCGGAACTGGGTTCGCGTCGCGTCCCCGGGCCGCGGCTCCGCCCTCCGTGCATCCCGGCGGAGACGGAAGCGCGACTGGCACCTTCCGGGGCTCGGACGGGGGGGCGGGGGCCGGCCGGCCGCAGGCCCCTCCCCCAGGACCTGGGGGCTCGGCGCCCGGGAGCGCGCGCAGCGAGCTGGGTGCCACTCGGTCTGGGCACGCGGGCTTCGCGAGGGCCGCCGCTGGGCAGACCTGCTTCTGGTCCTTCGTGTGCGGAGCCATAGGCTGGGACGACCTTCCCCTTGCGCAGTCCCAGACGGACTGAGGGTCCAGTGCCAGACGCTGGCCTTATAAATCCCGCACTACCACCCCGCGCTGCGGCTGTGAGCCACGCCTTTATCCTGTTGATTAGATAGTCCTATCATGGTCCTCCAGTCGGCAGGAGTCAATCAGCGAAAGTCAATCGGCAGGAGTCAACGATGGCGACCACCCCAGGTTGAGCACTATGCCTCAGTAGTTGGACTATCTTAATTTCAGCCTTAGCATAACCCGATGAACCGATTTACATTATCCCCATTTTACAGATGACGAAATTGAGGATCAGAGAGAACAAATTAACTTGCATGTGGTAATGTAACAGCAAAGAGCTGAAGCCAAATAATTGAATCTAAGTAGTCTAGGTCCAGAGCCAACGTGGAGCAGTGGTTAAACGCTTGGCTGCTAATCAAAAGGTGGGCAGTTCAGGCGGTTGGAACGCGCTAGCCGTTCTAGGGAAGAAAGATGTGGCAGTACGCTTCCTTAAAGATTTATAGCCTCGGAAACCCTATGGGGCAGTTCTCCCTTCTCTGTCCTATAAGGTCACTATGAGTCAGAATCGACTAGATGGCAACAGGTTTGGTTTGGTTTAAGTCTAAATCCAGAGAGAGCCACACCTCTGAATAGGTTTCGGAATTGAGACCCAAAGAAAGGAATTTATCTTAAGTCAAAAAGCTTAGCCCCATAAAGGCAACGTGTCTCATTTTACTATTACTATGATTACTACAAAAAAGAGCAACTGGATAGTCTTAATATGTCAGCATTAATTACAGTGAAACTTGTGAAAGCCGGAACTTGCGGAGACTGCCTTGTTTTTGGAGGTCTTGCAAATTTTCCATCCGTGTCATGGTGCAGTCTTACCACTTTTCTATTACTCGTTTTAGTGGAAAATATTTGCGTCTTCCTTCTTTGACAGGTTTCCACCTTACACAGGTTCCAGCTTTCCCAGGTTTTACTGTATATCTCGTTTAATTAGATCAAATCAGATTAGATCCTGGCCAGATCTCCACAGGTGCAATGCCCCTCGTTTGACCTTTTAAAGTCCTAATCAGGAAATCCCAGTGGTCTTTTCTCCAGGTCCTAACTCCGGCAAATAAACTTAATATTAAGTTGTTTCTTGAAATGAGCATTCATTCACTCACTGTGCTGGCAAGCCCTCCCTACTGTCTCCCCAGCCCTTGGCTTGGTGCCCCTCCCGAGCTTCCTCAGCAACCAGCCCTTTTCAGGTTGTAGAAAAGTTGTCAACTTATCCATTCATCTTGCCACTGGCTGTTGTTTATCAAGTGCAGTGACTGACTGGTCCAGCTTTGAATCTCTGCTGCCCAGCACCATCCGGGCAATAGAATCAGTGCTGGATAAAAAGTCCATACAAGATTAACGACTGCCCACTTGGTGCCCCTAAGGATCTAGCGTGGGCACTGAACTGGGCATTAGAAGACTTGGCTCCTAGTCCCAGCCCTACCTCCCCCTAGGAGTCTCCCTCCTCTGCACAGCAAATGCCTTTCCATGCAATGATCTCAATTTCTTCCATTTTGAAAAGGTGGTGAGCAGGCAAATGCTGGTGTAATGGAATATGGGCTGGTTCTTGAAGCAGAATTGCTGACTAACTGCCCTGGCATGTACTTGGAACACATGGAACGTTTTGCACATGTTGCCCAGGGAGATCTCAACAACTAGGATGAAAAGAAACATGCATGTGCATGCAGTTCCTAGCCCACACACTGCTGGGGACTCCTGGGGAGGATGCACCACTCCTTCCCCATCTATGTCAGCCTGAGTCAGGGTTACCTGGAACATAAAGAACTCTTTACACTTGAATATATGGATACTTCTCTGATGAGCAAAGAGGACTTAAAGCACTTACTGATGAAGATCAAAGAATACAGCCTTCAGTATGAATTACATCTCAACATAAAACAAAAATCCTCACAACTAGACCAATAAGCAAATCATGATAAACGGAGAAAAGACTGAAGTTGTCAAGGATTTCATTTTACTTGGATCCACAATCAACGCCCACGGAAGCAGCAGTCAAGAAATCAAATGATGTATTTGCATTAGGCAAATCTGCTGCAAAAGACTTCTTTAAAGTATTAAAAAGCAAAGATGTCACTTCGAGGACCAAGGTGCCTCTGACTCAAGCCATGGTATTTTCAATCGCCTCACATGCATGCAAAAGCTGGACAATGAATAAGGAAGACCAAAAAAGAACTGATGCCTTTGAATTATGATGCTGGTGAAGAATACTGAATATACCATGGACTGCCAGAAGAATGAACAAATCTGTCTTGGAAGAAGCACAGCCAGAATGCTCCTTAGAAGCAAGAATGATGAGACTTCATCTCATGCACTTTGGACATGTTACCAAGAGGGACTTGGAGCCCTGGTGGTGCAGAGGTTAAGAGCTTGGCTGCTAACCAAAAAGGTCAGCAGTTTGAATCCACCAAGCCGCTCCTGGGAAACCCTATCGGGGCAGTTATACTCTGTCCTATAGGGTCACTATGAGTCAGAATCGACTTGATGGAAATGGGTTTCATTTTTTTTTTGGCGGGGGTATTAGGAAGGACCAGTCCCTGGAGAAGGACATCATGTTTGGTAAAGTAGAGGGTCAGTGAAAAAGAGGAAGACCCTCAATGAGTTGGACTGACACAGTCGATGCAACAATAGGCTGAAACCTAGCAATGATTGTAAAGATGGTGTGGGACCGGGCAGTGTTTCATTCTGTTGTACATAGGGCCACTATGACTTGGAACCAACTCGATGGTACCTAACACCAACAACAACTGATGAGCAGTTACTTATGTATGTGCCATTCTCTAATCACCTTAGTTTACACAGGGTGTTCAACACTGGAATAAGTTCCTAAGGCAAAGGCTGTTTTGCCCATCTTGGATCAGCAACATCAAGCACAGAGGTGACATTCAATGAAGGTTTGCTGAAAACAGAATTAATTATTATTAAGCTTAAGGACAGCCCAGAGTATCACCTGAAAACCTGAGGGGAACTCCGTAGTTCCCTTACCAGCATCACAGAGCCCCTTGTGAGATGATTAAAGGACCCATCCTACTCTTCTCAGAAGGCACATTTACGGATATACTGGGGGAAAAAATGGGTATAGGAAGGCTCTCCTTTTCTGCTTTTTATTTTATTTTATTTTTTGAATATTTGCAGCAAGTATGATCTACTTTGTAACAAAAACAAAGATATTTTAATTTTGGAAAAGAGCAATCCCAGGCTGGCTATGTAAGGGTGATTTAAAATACTGAAAGACCAGTGAAATTTTTAAAAAATTAAAACAAAAAACACTGTCAACCACCGTGCCCTCAGTAGCAGAAAGAACCCCTTGCCTTTTATGGAATGGTCAAGTGTGATTCTGCTGAATGAAGGGTAATGGTGGGTGGGGGGCTTCCACGTGGGACAGATCATGGCCTGGGCTCTGTCACTCCTCTCTTACCAAGGAGGCAGCATCTGAGGCTGCTTGGATGGTGGGTGCAAAGAACAGGTTGGGTCTCAGTGACAACCTGAGCTCCAATTCCCAACTCTACCACTGCTAACTGGGACTCCTAGTCAAGTTACTAAAACTCGCTGCAATTGTTTCCTTCTACCTTACCAATTTCTTGTGAGGCTTGTTAATACATTATGTTTAGTAACTAGCATATTTAAACAAACAAACAAACCAAATCCGTTGCCGTTGAGTTGATTCCGACTCATAGTGACCCTATAAGACAGAGTAGAACTGCACCATAGGGTTTCCAAGGAGCAGCTGGTGGATTCGAACTGCTGACCTTTTTGAGCTCTTAACCACTCTTAACCAGGGTTCCAACTAGCATATAGCAGTTGTTTTTTAATATATTTTTTAAAGCATCGATTATTAGGCAAAACTTAGGGCCTTGATAAAGACAATATTGTGTTCTGCTGTAAAGCAGGATATAAAATCCTCCATCTGGGGAGTTTTGTTCTGCACCGTTGTAGCCACTGTTCTCTTCTCCCATGGGCTCATTTTTCTGAATTGACTACATTCATCTTTGTTTCACATCCTTCAAACATGTTCAGTTGGTTATTTACTTAAGGATGGCATCTTTTCTGGGCTTCACAGACTGGCTTCACCCTCCTCAAATACAGTAATGCAAGTGGAGGCTGCCAGCTCCAAGGAGTGGTGTCTGAGATTCAGAATCCACACCTTTCATAGGCTGCCTTGAAGTTGCATTAAACTTTCTACTAATGCTGTAAGGATATCAGGCCTACAAACCCTCTGAGGCCCTTTGTCTAAAGAGGACAGACTGTAGCATTCTAAAATGTTCATGGAAAGCAGCCTGCTGAGGATCCCTATTTACCAGATACCATAAACATGTTAAAGTAACAAGTATATTTTGATACTTTTACACATTATGAATTTGTATACATTGTATACAGGTAGTAACCAAAACGCTTTCCATTAGCTCTTCATCTCATTTTTGTTATAGCACTTAACCACGATTTTAAATTATCTTCTTTATTAGTTGATGTTTTTATGGTCTCTCTCTCCATTATATGGAAACCCTGATGGCGTAGTAGTTAAGTGCTACCGCTACTAACCAAAAAAAAAAAAAAAAACAGTGAGCAGTTCTAATCCACCAGGCACTCCTTGGAAACCCTATGGGACAGTTCTGCCCTGTCCTATAGGGTACTATGAGTCGGAATTGACCCGATGGCAACGGGTTTGGTTTTTTTTCCCCTCCATTATATAAACTCCATGAGGTATCACTGTGGCTAAAACAGTGCCTGGTATAGTAGAAAAACCAAACCCACTGCCGTCAAGTTGATTTCGATTCCTTGCGACCCTATAGGACAGAGTAGAACTGCCCCATAGGGTTTCCAAGGCTGTAAATCTGTACCGAAGCCAACTGCCACATCTTTCTCCTGTGGAGCGGCTGGTGGGTTCAAACTGTCAATACTTGTTTAGCAGCTGAGCGCTTTAGCCACTGCAACACCAGGGCTCCTGGTACATAGTAGGCATTTGCTAAATATTTAACTGATTAAATTGAATGAAAAATCTACCTCATGGCATTGTTGTGAGGAGTAACGGAGATTATGTGGGAAAACATCTAGCAAAGTGCTATCAACAAACAATGTCATCTTAATTAATCTTTACAACAACTCTACAAGGTATTCTTATTCCAAATTGACAGATAAGGATATCGATGCTTAGGAAACTTAAGTGACACCATGCCCTCAGTCCCAGAAATGGAGACTGTGGTTGTGGTCTTTGTTGAGAATGCACTTAGAATGAAGCTATTTAGAAAAAGTGTAAGCTAAATGTAGCTGGTCTGAAACTGATGGGGTTAGACAAGAGAGTTTGATTGAGTGGATCATCACATTTGATTGAATTTCATCAAATCAATTGATTTTACTGACTAGACCATCAAATTTTGATTGAATCTGATCAAATCAACTGATTTTATTGATCAGATCATCAAATTGATTGACTTTAACTGAATTAATCAATTTTAATAATTGGGTCATCAAATTTCATTGAGTTTAATTGAATCAATCTATTTGGTCGCTTGATTAACTCATCCAGAATGTCTGCAGAAGTTTACAAACCATCTGAGATTCAATGTCCACAGACTACAAATTCCCAAAAGGGTCCACGCCACCCTCTTCCCTTTAGAAAATCACTTGGTTAAGTAGGGACGATTAAGAAAGCAGCACAAAGAAGGAGGTGGGAAGAACTGATGTCTGCTGAGTGCCTTCTAGGTGGCCCAGCTCTGTGCTACCTTTGTAAACATCATCTCTCCACCTTCCAACAATCTTGTGAGGCATTTTAAGGATGAGAAAGGAGGCCCAGAGAGGTTAAGTAACTAGCTCAAATTTGGTAAATGACAAACCCAAAATGTGAACCGAAGTCTGCTCAGCTCCCGTACACTCACCTGCAGACCATTTCTGAATACTTGGGTCAACCCACCTCTATACCTAACTCACTGTATGACTCTGGCCAGGCCTAGTTCTGCATCTATTAACTGGGTGGATTGACTGGCCAAAATAATGATAATACTACTACTGTTCAGAGAGTGCTTATAATGTGCCAGGCACTGTGCTATTTGTATTAGTGATCTTGGTATTATCTCCAGATCATAAATGAGGAAATTGAGGTTCACCGAGAATTTATGACCTGCCCAAGGTCACAGTGCTAGTAAACAGCATAGCCAGGAGTCAAAGCCAGTTTTCTCCAGCACCAAAACTCAAGCTCTTTGACCTTAAGCTACCTTGCTTCCCATTGCCAGAGAAGGCATGTGACCTTCAGGTTTTACTTCGGAAGACACCACCCCGGCTGACACCATTCAGTCATTTATTTCAGTTTTGGCATGTGTGGCTGGAGTATGATGAGGAATATAGTAGTAGAAGATGAATTTGGTGAGTGTCATGGATTGAATTATGTCCCCAAAAAATGTGTGTATCAATTTGGCGGGGCCATGATTCCTGGTATTGTGTGGTTTTCCTGTATGTTGTAAATCCTGCCTCTATGATGTTAATGAGGGAGGATGAGCGGCAGTTGTGTTAGTAAAGCAGGACTCAGTCTACAAGACTGGATTGTATCCTGAGGCAATGTCTTGAGATACAAAAGACAGAAGTGAGCAGTGAGACAGGTGAACCTCATACCATCAAGAAAGCAGTGCCAGGAGCAGAGCGCGCCCTTTGGACTAGGGTCCCTGCGCCGAGAAGCTCCTAGTCTGGGGGAACACCGAAGAGAAGAAGGCCGATAGAGAGAAAAAGCCTTCCCCTGGAGCTGACGCCCTAAATTTGGACTTTTAGCCTACTTTAACTATGAGAAAATAAACTTCTCTTCATTAAAACCATCCACTTGTGGTATTTCCGTTATAGCAGCACTAGATGACTAAGACAGTGAGGAAGGCAGGGGGCAGATTATGTAGGGTCTTAGAGGTCATGGTAAGAAATTTGTATTTTATTGTAAAGTTTTATGGATTTTAGGTGGGGAGTAATGAAAACTATATATTAATCATTTTAAGACTGTACATGGTGTATCAGGATTAAGGACCATAATACTCTGCACCCAAGAACCTTATAAAACAAACTCAACAATCCCCTATAATAGTCACCTTATCAGAGAGATCTTACCTAATCACCCTATATAAAACAGCACACACATCTGTTACTCTTTTTCTTCAAAGCACTTATCACCACCACTAGAATGGAAGTTCTATGAACACAGGAACTTTGTTTTTGGCACTGCTTTATTCATCAGCGGAAACCCTGATGGTGTAGTGGTTAAGAGCTATGGCTGCCAACCAAAAGGTCGGCAGTTCAAATCCACGAGGCACTCCTTGAAAACCGTATGGAGCGTTCTACCCTGTCCTATAGGGTCGCCATAAGTCAGAATTGACTCAATGGCCAACGGGTTTGGATTTTTTTGGTTTTATTCATAAGAACCTAGAACAGTGCCTGGTACATAGTATAAAACCAAAAAACCAAACCTACTGCTGAGTTGATTCTGACTCATAGTGACCCTACAGGACAGAGTAGAACTGCCCCCAATGGTTTCCAAGGAGCAGATGGTAGATTCGAACTGCTGACTTTTTGGTTAGCGGCTGAGCTTTTAACCACTGCATCACCAGGCACACAGTATAGGCAGTCAGTAATTACTTATTGAATGAGTAAATAACAAAGGTATGTTATACTTCCCTCAAATAACAGTCTATATTTGCTCTTCTTTGTTTATCAACCAGCCACCCTCAACCAATCTGAATTTTGGTTTCTATTTTCACCACTCTACTAAGGTCATCAGTAAAGTCCTCGTCACAACATCAGAAGGTGCTTTTATCTTAGCAGACCTCTCTGCCTCTCTGACCTTGGTGGTCACTCCCTTCTGTGAAACTCCATCCTGTTGGTTTCCATGACATTTCACTCTCTTGGTTAACTTCAGAGGTTTCTGATTGTTCCTTCTCTGTGTCCTTTGTGCTCGCCTTTCTCATCACTTGTCTTCCCTTAATTCCCCAGGGTTCAGTCCCGGGCCGGCTACTTTTATGATACTACGTACTCTTTTGGAAACTCTGGTGGTATAGTGGTTAAGAGCTACGGCTGCTAACCAAAAGGTCAGCAGCTCAAATCCATCAGGCGCTCCTTGGAAACCCTATGGGGGCAGTTCTACTCTCTCCTGTAGGGTCTCTATGAGTCGGAATCAACTCAACAGCAATGGGTTTGGTTTGGTTTTACATACTCTTTTGGGTGTTCTCATCCACTCTCGTTCTGTAGTACATAGGGTCACTATGAGTCGGAACTGACTCAATGGCACCTAACTACAACAACAACATCCATTCTCATGGCTTCTACCACCACCTATTGGTTGGTGAGTCCCAAATCTATAGGTCTAGTCCCAAACTTTAAGTTGCTTGGATGGAGTTCAGAATCTATCTGGTTTACATTTCCATTTGGGTGCCCCTATTCCTCTATGACTCAATGGGTTCAAGACAGAACTTGTTATCTTCTTAAACCTTCTCTCCTCTGATAAGCTAGGGGCTGTTGAGACAGAGATGACTAACAACACTCTTGCCCCTGGGACCTCCACCGACTCCTCCGCAAGGGAGGGCAAACATCTATTCTTTGGCTGAGAGGGTTATAGTGCAAAGCATACCTGCTAAAATGGCTGCTTCCTTAGCTCCTCTATTAGAGGGTTCACACCCATAACCACAGGATTATCTGTACCCAATGGCTCTGTTCCAAACCCTCACACCTGGCTGCTTGTTGAGCATCTTCACCTGGAGACCCCACGGACACCTCAAATGCAAGACTTGCAAAACTTACCTCACCAACTTCCCCTCTAAATCAATGTTTCCCAAATCAATTGCTGTCACCTACCCCCAAACCTCCCAGCTAGAAACCTGAAAGTTATTCTTGCTTCCTTTTTTCTTCTCTACTACATCCAATTAACCCTAGTGATTTTCATCCTCACTTAACTCTGTATTCTCCTTTCTACTCCTACTGCCACAAACTTTCTTGTGCTCCTAACCAATGTCTACTCTCTTTCAAACTTTCTGATTCCACACTTCTCTAACAATTGCTTACCAGTACCAGTTGCCCTTGAGTCAATTCCATATGTATCAGAGTACAGCTGTGCTCCATAGGATTTTCGATGGCTGATTTTTTGGAAGTCCATCACCAGGACTTTCTTCCAAGACACCTCTGGGTGGAGTCAAACCTCCAACCTTTCAGTTGCAGCTGAGTGTGTGAACCGTTTGTGTCACCCAGGGACCTAACAACTGTTTAGATCCCTTTTACTTGTGGGAGAGAAAACTTTAGGCTCAGAGCCTGGTGGGCAATAGGATCTAGCAAGAGTGTAATAACATTGTTATGTTTTCATTGAATTTCTTTTTACAATTACCTGCTTTTTAGGACAAGTGATCATTTTTTTTCTCACTTTTGATGTAAAGTCTTTTAAAATACAATTTTAAAGTTAAAAGAAGTAAGTCTCTAAATAAAAATTAAGTGGGTACTTAGTAGGTAGGAACTCAAAGAAAGGTAAAAATCATTAACGTGGTTCAAGAATGATGGAAGTCTGGGAAATACTAAGATGTAAGATAAAGTCCAAGACCCTTAAAGTAACATATTAAGTGGAACCATATGAAATTGCTGATATATGACTATTTCTGACCTACAAAAACGGTAATTTCATATGGTTGAACCTAACAGAAAGTCCTACATTTTCTGACCCCTGCCTATGTCCCAGCAAAACCAACTGCTTGTGATTGTCCTACACACACCACATTACTTCTCTCCTCTGTGCCTTTGTCCAAGCCAGTCCATCCATCTGGATACCCATATACTCTTAAGACTCAGGTGTCACCACCTTCAGGAACCTTCCCTGTCATCTGTCTCCCAAGGAAGGTGAGGTGCTCCTCCTTGGTGCTTCTCTAATGCAGTCAGCATTTTTGTCTGCACCTTTGGGTCTGTCTCCCCCACTAGCCTATGAATATCTTTAGGGCAAGAACTACTTTTTTTATTAATCCCAGTAGCCTCTGCCTGGCACACAGCAGACCCTCAACTAGCTAACCAGTGAGTGAGAGTGAATATTTACAAAGAAAGAAGGGAGGCCTAACTCTGCCTGGAGGGCCAGAGGAGCCTTCAAAGACGGTTTATTTGACCTAGATCTTGAAGGATGAGTAGGAAGGAATTTGCCAAGTGGAGAAGTAAGGAGAAGGACACTCCAGTTGAGGCAACAGCAGGTGTAAAGGGACTGGAGGTCTGATCAAGTCTGGTGTGTTGGGGGAAACGGAAATTTGCTTGAGTAGAAGGTTTATGAAGTAGGGTCGAGACAAAGGCAATGCCTATAGTGTATAGCCACTATACACCACCTCCTCCACAGAGCACAGATGCAGAACCAGCCATACAGAACCACCATGTTCAAATCAGCGTGACCTCTCTGCAGCTCTCAAGGAACTTACTCCCTAGAGAAGTCACTGTGTAACCAAGAAGCAGGGAAACTGCCACCGTGAACAAAGACCAAGCCTGATCAGCAGATCCATATGAAGAACACTCTGGGGAACAAGTTGCCTAAGAAAGGGAGATTGACTCAGTGACAAATCTGGTCCCTCTGACCTAGTACAAAGGAAGTCAAGCGGTGACAACAAAAAAAAAATTAAACTGGAGGCTTAGTATTGTTAGCAGAGGCAGGTGTTTTAAATTTCTCATTTAAAAGATAATCTTATGAGGTGGGTATTATTGCCCCCATTTTTCAGAAGAAGCAGCTGAGGCTTGATGAGATAATGGGAACCACTGGGACTGGAACCTAGGTTTCTGGCTGTGAAAACAATGCTCTTTCCACGAAACAGCCTTTACTTAATGATTGATCGTTGAAAGGGGGAGGGCTCTTTCTATGTTATGGGTAAGAAGGCATATTCAATTCCAGGATATGCCCCTACTAGCAAAGGGCACTCACATCTCAGGCTTCCCATCCTTAGCCTCAGTGTTAGGATAATTTTTACGCAGTTGGTTATTAGAGTTCCAATCTTGCACTCTCTCAAGTGCCAAAGCCCCTTTCAGTAGATACTTGCCCATCACCTAAAATGAATCACTTCCCTTAAGGCCAACCAGTTCCCCTTTTTACTTCCTGCTTGCCATGGGGGCAGGACACAGACAAACCTCTCTCAGTTTGTTTTGTTTATCAAAGGAGTTGAGCTTGTTGAATAAGTTGATAGCTAAATCAAAACACTTGTGCCAAGAACTAAAGCATAACAAAGAAATACCTTGCTCTTCAAACACGACTTGATTTGTTCCAATACTTATTGAGCTCCTACTCTGTGTCTGGTGCTGAGCTTCCTGAGATGTGCAGGCAGCCCCAACCCTAAACAAGGAGTCCAGTCTAGTCGGTGGGATGTTATTCAAAAGAAAAATTCCATTAGGGAGGCCCTATATCTATCAGCAACTAGAGGATGACCTAAAGACGAAACTAAAATTCCACTGAGGAAGAGGAAACTTCTATAGTTAATATAAAAAGATGCTCAATTTCAGTAGTAATCAGGAAAATGTAAATTAAAACCACAATGAATGCCATTTCAAACCCACCAGAATTGATTTAGTACCTGATAGGAATGCTGGGCCAGCAGCCCTGAGGTTGCAGAACATAAACATTACCAGGTACTGAAGGAGTGACAGGTAGAGCAGGCACTTAGTAAATATTTTGCTAAATCGAGCACAGAAAAGCTACAGCAGGGAGAGCAAACTGGCAGCTTGTGGGCTAAATACGGCCTGCTGACATGTTTTGTTTGCCCTTGCAGTGTTTATAAAACTGAGCTAATTGCCAAGAGTTAAAAATCAGAAGATTTCAAAACTTCTGTTGAAAAAGTTATGATCTGGTCCAGTCTCCGCAGGGCAACATCTGTCTGGAGCCAAAGCAGCAGCCTCCTCCTTTCCCCACATGGCTCCTCTTCTCCCTCGCCCTATCCCAGCACCAGGGCGGCTTCACTGACTGCCCTGGGAGCAATGAAGTGTGCTCTTCCCTGACTAGAGATTCAATGGGATCCACTCTTATGGATAAAACTCAGAGGCTCGTATTACCAACTCTGCAGTGGGGTCAGGAACTACAGCCACTTCTTGACCTACAATTGATCTACAGAGACAATTTCTTTTTTAATTTTATTGTTGTACGTTAAGTGAAAATTTACAATTCAGGTTAGTCTCTCATACAAAAATTTATACACACATTGTTATGTGACCCTAACTGCTCTCCCTACACTATGACAGCACACTCCTCCTTTCCACCCCTGATTGCCCACGTCCATTCAACCAGCTCCTGACCCTCTCTACCTTCTCATCTCACCTCTGGACAGGAGCTGCCCATTTAGTCTCATGTATCTACCTGAACTAAGAGGCACGCTCTTCACGAGTATCATTTTATGTCCCATAGTCCAGTCTAATTTTTGACTGAAGAGTTGGCCTTGGGGATGGTTTCAGTTCTGGGTTGACAGAGAATCCTGGGGCCAAGCTTTCTGGGGTTCCTCCAGTCTCAGTCAGACCATTAAGTCTGGTCTTTTTACTAGATTTTGAGTTCTGCACCCCACTTTTCTCCTGCTCCATCAGGGACTCTCTGTTGTGTTCCCTGTCAGGGCAGTCATTGGTGGTAGCCAGGCACCATCTAGTTCTTCTGTTCTCAGGATGATGACGTCTCTTGTTTATGTGGCCCTTTCTGTCTCTTGGGCTAATACTTAACTTGTGTCTTTGATGTTCTTCATTCTCCTTTACTCCAGTTGGGTTGAGACCAACTGATGCATCTTAGATGGCTGCTCACTAGCTTTTAAGACCCTAGACGCCACTCACCAAAGTAGGATGCAGAACATTTTCTTAATGAACTTTGTTATGCCAATTGACCTGGATGTCGCCTGAAAAGCATGGTCCCCAGACCCCCACCTCTGCTACTCTGTCCCTTGAAGTGTTTGGCTGTATTCAGGAAACTTCTTAGCTTTGGTTTAGTCCAGCTGTGCTGACCTCCCCTGAAGTTTGTGCTGTCCTTCCCTTCACCTAAGATAATTCCTGTCTACTATCTAGTTAGTGAATAACCCTCTCTCTCCCTCCCTACCCTCGTAACCATCAAAGAATGTTTTCTTCTCTGTTTAAACGTTTTCTTGAGTTCTTATAATAGTGGTCTTATACAATATTTGTCCTTTTGTGACTGACTAAATTCACTCAGCATAATGCCTTCCGGATTCCTCTATGTTATGTTTCACGGATTCATCACTGTTCTTTATCATTGCATAGTATTCCATTATGTGGATATACCGTAATTTGTTTATCCATTGATGGGCACCTAGGTTGTTTCCATCTTTTTGCTATCGTGAACAGTGCTGCAATGAAAGTGGGTATGCATATATCTATTTGTGTGATGGCTTTTATTTCTCTAGGATATATCCCAAGGAGTGGGATTGCTGGATCCTATGTGTCATGGATTGAATTGTGTCCCCCAAAAATATCTGTCGGCTTGGCTTGGTCATGATTCCCAGTATTGTATAATTGTGTACCATTTTGTAATCTGATGAGATTTCCTTATGTGTTGAAAATTCAATCACTATGATCTACTAAGATGGATTAGTGGCAGTTATGCTGATGAGGTATATAAGATTGGATAGTGTCTTAAGCCAATCTCTTTTGAGATATAAAAGAGAGAAGCGAGCAGAGACAACTGGGAACCTCATACCAAGAAAGTAGTGCCGGGAGCAGAGCACTTCCTCTGGACCTGAGGTTCCTGCAGAGAAGCTCCCAGACCAAGGGAAGATCGATGACACACCGACCTTCCTCCAGAGCCGACAGAGAAAGCGTTCCCCTGGAGCTGATGCCTTGAATTTGGACTTGTAGCCTACTGGACTGTGAGAGAATAAACTTCTCTTTGTTAAAGCCATCCACTTGTGGTATTTCTGTTATAACAACACTAGATGACTTAGTATGGTACTTCTACTTCTAGCTTTTTAAGGAAGCTCCAAATCGATTTCCAAAGTGGTTGTACCATTTTACATTTCCACCAACAGTGTATAAGTGTTCCAGTCTCTCCACAACCTCTTCAACATTTATTATTTTGCGTTTTTTGGATTAATGCTAGCCTTGTTGGGGTGAGATGGTATCTCATCGAAGTTTTGATTTGCATTTCTCTAATGGCTAATGATTGTGAGCATTTCCTCATGTATCTGGTAGCTGCCTGAATGTCTTCTTTGTTGAAGTGCCTGTTCATATCCTTTGCCCATTTTTTAATTGGATTGTCTTTTTGTTGTTGAGATTTTGCAGTATCTTGTAGATATTTGCGATTAGATGCTGATCGGATTTGTCGTAGCCAAAAATTTTTTCCCAGTTTGTAGGTTGTCTTTGTACTCTTTTGGTGAAGTCTTTTGATGAGCATAAGTGTTTTGATTTTTAGGAGCTCTCGGTTATCTAGTTTCTCTTCTGGTGTTTGTGCATTGTTACTTATGATTCGTATTCTGTTTATGTCATGTATTAAGGTTCCTAGTGTTGTCTCTATTTTTTCTTCCACGATCTTTATTGTTTTCAATTTTATATTTAGGTCTTTGATCCATTTTGAGTTAGTTTTTGTGCATGGTGTGAGGTATGGGTCTTGCTGCATTTTTTTTGCAGATGGATATCCAGTTATGCCAGCACCGTTTGTTAAAGAGACTGTCTTTTCCCCAATTAATGGACCTTGGTCCTTTGTCAAATATCAGCTGCTCAAAGGTGGATGAATTTATGTCTGGATTCTCTATTCTGTTCCATTGGTCTATGTGTCTGTTGTTGTACCAGTACTAGGCTGTTTTGACTACTGCAGCGGTATAATAGTTTCTAAAAACAAGTAGCGTGAGGCCTCTCACTTTGTTCTTCTTCAGTAATGCTCTACTTATCCAGGGCCTCTTTACAGGGACAATTTCTTAAGCAAGATATGTACATACTATTATCCCAAATCTTTACAACTCTGCAGGAGTAATGCTATCATCATTTTTCACATGAGGAAATGGAGGCAGTTAGGAGAAGTTAAGAGAGATTCATTTCCACCAACGCTTTATGAGAGTGCCTGGTTTCCATGCCCTTGCCTACACTGGGTATATTTTTAATTGCTTTCTTTGCACCCCGCTAAAGCTGCCTCCCTTAAACTGCCTTATTTTTATAATCAGTTCAGTTTCATCAGCATGATTACAACTATAAAAAGAATGAAACAAAATAAGCTAGGTCTAGTGAAAAAGAGCCCTAGTGGCATAGTGGTTAAGAGCACGGCTGCTAACCAAAAGGTCCGCAGCTCAAATCCACCAGCTACTCCCTGGAAACCGTACGGGGCAGTTCTACTCTGTCCTATAGGATTGCTATGAGTCAGAACCAACTCAATGGCACCTAACAACACAACAGTGAAAAAGATGGGCAGGAAACACACCAAAAGGTAGCAGTGATTGGATTTATGAAGGCAGGATGTGAGTGATGAGCTTTTTCCCAATATTTTCCAAATGTTCTTAAATGTTACTTTTTTAAAAAATTTTATTGTGCTTTAGGTGAAAGTTTACAGCTCCAGTTAATTTCTGATTCAAAAATTTATACACATACTGTTTTGTGACATTGGTTGCAATCCCTACAATGTGATGGCGTGCTCCCCTTTACCTCTCCAGGTTCCCTGTGTCCATTCGTCCAGTTCCTATCCCTTCTTGCCTTCTTGTGCTGCTTTTGGGCAGGAGTTGACCATTTGATCTCATACATTTGATTTAACTAAGAAGCACGTTTCGTCACGTGTTATTGTTTGTTTTACAGGCCTGTCTACTCTTTGTCTGGAAACCCTGCTGGCATAGTTGTTAAGAGCTACGGATGCTAACCAAAATGTCAGCAGTTTGAATTCACCAGGTGCTCTCTGAAAACCCTATGGGGCAGTTCTACTCTGTCCTATGGGGTCGCTATGAGTCACCATCGACTTGAAGGCAATGGGAAACCTTTGTCTGAAAAGCAGGCTTCAGTTCTGAGTTAGCAGAGTGTCCAGGGACCACAGTCTTAGGGGTTCCTCCAGTCTCTGTCAGACCAGTAAGTCTGGTCTTTTTTGTGAATTTGAATTCTGTTCCACATTTATCTCCCATTCTGTCTGGGACTTTCTGTTGTGATTCCTGTTCAGAGTGGTTGGTGGTGGTAGCTGGGTACCAGCTAGTTCTTCTGGGCTTAGGCTGGTGAAGGCTCTGGTTCATGTGGTCCTTTAGTCCTTTGGGCTAATATTTTCCTTTGTCTTTGGTTTTCTTCATTCTCCTTTGCTCCAGATGGGATGGGATCAATAGATGTATCTTAGATGACCGCTCACAAGCTTTTAAGACTCCAGACACTACTTACCAAAGTGGGATGCAGAACATTTTCCTCATGAACTATGTTATGCCAATTGACCTAAATGTCCCTGAGACTATGGTCCCCAGCCCCCAGCCCCAGCAACGTGGTCCCTCAAGGTGTTTGGGTGTGTCTAGGAAACTTCTATGCCTTTGCTTTGGTCAGGTAGTGCTGACTTCCCCTATATAGTGTGTTGTCTTTCCCTTCACCATAGTTAACACTTGTCTACTATCTAGTTAGTGATTTCCCCTCCCTCTCCTTCCCCACCCTTGTAACCATCAAAGAATGTTTTTTTCAGTGTATATACCTTGAGTTTTTCTAATAGTGGTCTCATACAATATTTGTCCTTTTGTGACTGACTTATTTCACTCAGCATTCCAGATTCATCCATATGAATGGATGAATTCCACCTCATAGTAACCCTGCAGGACAGATTAGAACTGCCCCATAGAGTTTCCAAGGCTGTAATCTTTACGGAAACAGACTGCTACATCTTTCTTCTGTGAGCAGCTAGCAGGCTCTAACCGCTGACTTTCCAGTTAGCAGCTGTCTTAGTCATCTAGTGCTGCTCTAACAGAAATACCACAAGTGGATAGCTTTAACAAAGAGAAGTTTATTAGTCCAGGAGGCTATAAGTCCAAATTCAGGGCATCAGCTCCAGGAGAAGGCTTTCTCTCTCTGTCGGCTCTGGACGAAGGTCCTTGTGATGCATCAATCTTCCCTTGGTCTGGGAGCATCTCAGCGCAGGAACCTCAGGTCCAAAGGACACGCTCTGCTCCTGATACTGCTTTCTTGGTAGTATGAGGTTCCCATGTGTCTCTGCTCGCTTCTCTCTTTTATATCTCAAAAGAGATTGGCTTAAGACACTATCCAATCTTGTATATCTCATCAGTATAACTGCCGCTAATCCATCTTATTAGATCATAGTGATTGAATTTTCAACACATAAGGAAATCACATCTGATTACAAAATGGTACACGATTATACAATACTGGGAATCATGACCCAGCCAAGTTGACAGATATTTTTTGGGACACAATTCAATCCATGACAGAAGCCGAGCGCTTAACCATTGTACCACCAGGGCTCCCTTAGAGGTCTACAGGGCAAGGAAAAAAAATAATCAAACCACTTGCCCTAGAGTTGATTGTGACTCATGGTGACCCCATGTGGTACAGAACTGCACTCCATAGGGTTTTCAAGGCTGTGATCTTTTGGAAGCAGAGTGCCGGGCCTTTCTTCTGAAGCACCTCTGGGTGGGTTCAAACCACCAACCTTTCAGTTAATAGTTGAGCACTTAACCGTATGCACCACCCAGGGGCTCCTATAAAACAAAGAACGCTCCATAAATCTGTCTCTACCAAATATTTCCCATACCAGGAAAGAGGCACCACTATGCACCAAGTTACCCAAACCCAAATCATCCATCCCTAGTCACTAATCCTGTTGACTGTACCTTCCTAAGCTCTCACAGGTGCAGTGGTGGTTCAGGGGTAGAATCCCTGCTTTCCGTGCAGGAGACCCAGGTTCGATTCCCAGCCAGTGTACCTCATGCACAGCCACCACCCATCTGTCAGTGGAGGCTGGCATGTTACTGTGATGTCGAAGAGGTTTCAGCGGAGCTTCCAGATTAAGACAGACTAAGAAGAAAGGCCTAGTGATTTACTTCCAAAAATCAGCCAGTGAAAATCCTAGGGATCACAATAGTCCGATCCTGTCGTATATGGGGTCCCCATGAGTCAGGGGCTGATTCAACAGCAGTTAACAACAAGCTCTCTCAAAATCTACTTGCTTCCCCCATATCCTTAGTTGAGTTCTCCTCCTCTCACCTGGCTCACTGCAACAACTGCCACCTGTGCACCCACCCATTCATCTTCTACAGAGCTGCCAGACTGATTCTAACACACACATCTGATTCCGTGTAAAACACCTCGATGGTCTCCCTTGGCCTGCAATAGTGGTTCTCAACCCTGGCTGCACATTAGAACCACCCAGTGAGCCTTTTTTTCCCCTAAATTTTATTTATTTTGCTGCTGTTATTGATAATATACACAACAAAACATACACCGATCCAACAGTTTCTACATGTACAATCTAGTGACATTGATTACATTCTTTGAGTTGTACAACCATTCTCACCCTCGTTTTCTGAGTTGTTCCTCCCTCATTAACATAAACTCACTACCCCCTAAGGTTTCTATCTAATCTTTCAAGATGCTGTTGTCAATTTGATCCCATATAGCTCTTAAAAGAGCATAATGCTCAAGGCAGACCTTTTTTTACTAGTTAAGCTAAACTATTGTTCGATTTTAAGACAACTTCAGGTGATATTTTTGGTTTAAGGTTTAAAGTTTGTCTCAGGGCAATAATTTCAGGGATTCATCCACCCTCCATGGCTCCAGAATGTCTAGAGTCCATGAGAATTTGAAATTCTGTTCTGCATTTCCCTCCTTTTGATCAGGTTTCTTCTATGGAATCTTTGATCAAATTGTTCAATCAATAATTCTGACTTCACAGGATTTCCACCTAAGAAAGGAATGATAAGTAAAGCACCTGGCACAATAGTAAGCCCTCAATAAACTTTGATTTCCTTCTTTATCTACTAACTCTCAAGATCAATGGGCTTGCAAATTAAAAATATAAATCCCTGCCCTGAGATACTCTTTAAAACTTGGAACACATCCTTACATGTGTTTGGTGGCCATCTGAGTATCCTCTTTGGTGAAACGTCTATTCAAGTCCTTTGCCCATTTTATGATTGGGTTATTTGTCTTTCTGTTGTTAAGTTGTTGAAGTTTTATAGATATTTTGGTTATTAGATTCTTGTTGGATACATGGTTTCCAAAGATATTCTCCCAGTCAGTAGCTTGTCTTTTCACTTTTTTAGTAGTCTTTTGATGAACAAAAGTTTTTAATTATTATGAGGTCCCATTTATTTATTTTGTCTTTTGCTGTTTGTCCTTTTGTTATTGTATTAGATAATCCATTGTTGGAAGCTAGGGCCAACAGCGTTGCACCTGCCAGGGAGCTTTTAAAAATATCCCAACACCAAGTCCTCACCCTTAGACTATGGCAAAACTGGTTTGAGGTGGGGCCTGGACTTTTTTTTTTTTTTAAAGCTCCCCAGGTGATCCTAATAATCACTAACTTCCAGGACACAGTCCAGGTTGCTCTGAATGGTGTTCAGGACTCCATGTCATTCATTCTTTCAGCAAATATCTACTGAGCACCTGCTATGGGCACTGAGACTACAGAAAAGGATAAAACATGTAGAGTTCTTCATGAAGCTTATAGTCCATCAGGGTCAATCCAGCTGTTAAGTGTTTTAAGCCTCATCTCAGTTTCCTCCTACCCTTTGTTCTAGTCATTATGACCCATTTGTGATTCCCCAAATTTACCCCACAGAAGCCTCAAGGGAGTCCTGGTGGCACAGTAGTTAAGAGCTCGCCTGCTAATTCAAAGGTCGGTAGTTCAAATCCACCAGCCACTCCTTGGAAATCCTATGGGACAGTTGTATTCTGTCCTATAGGGTTGCTATGAGGTCAGAAGTAATTTGATGGCAATAGGGTTTTTTGGTTTGACAGCCTCAAGGTCTATGAATACGCCATGCTTTTAACCCAAAATTCCAGCCCTCAGCCTCCTGGCCTAGTTAAGATTCAGTTTGAGAATCACTTCTTCTGAAAAGTCTCTACTTAACCCCACCCTCAGATTACCATGGTAATAGAGAGTCTATATGATCATCTCTGTCGTTTGTCTGGCGCCTTCACTAGACTGTTAGCTCCTTGAGGGTAGCCCAGTGGACACGCTCATTATGTGTTTGGTGAATCCATAAATGAACTCGAATGATCCAGAGGAGGGCAGGGGTCAGTTTAAGAAGTATTCACAAAGGGCAATACATGATATGACAAGGTATGAGCAGACTGGAAAACCAATCAGAAGAGAACTGCAGCTTCAGAAGGTACAGGAAGCCCGGTTCCGGATTGTTGTTGTTAGTTAGGCACCTCTGTAACACACAGAGGAGCAGACAGATGTACACAGTACCAAGACTGAGTAAGACAGTGGTAGCATCCTGTTGCCTTACTTCCCCCTTAAAGAGGTGGCTTTGTGAGGTGGAAATAACAGAGGATCTGTGTTCTAATTTAAACACTCACTTGTTATGTGACCTTGGGCTAGTCCTTCCCCTAACATTTGCAGGGCCCACAGCAAGAGTTCAAATAAAGGCCCACATACCATATATCTAAATATTGAAATTTTATAAATCAAACTAACAAACCATTAAAAATGTTCTATTCTTCTACCTTGACAAATATACCTTCATAACGACCTGGAAGGCCAGGGTTGAGTTTAGAATTCTCAGATTCCTCAGAGTTCTGCTTGGGAATGTGGTGATACAAGAAGAACTAGCCCCCAACACTCCCCCTTCCCTTCCCACCTGTGGTAGGCAGAATAATGGCCCCCCAGTGATGGCCATGTCTTAATCCCTGGAACCTATGGATATGTTACTTGGCAAGGAGGGGATTAACACTGCAGATAGAATTAAAGTTGCTAATCAGTTTATTTTCAGATAGGGAGATTATCCTGGATTGTCTGGCTGGGCCTCATGTAATCACAACCAACCAAGCCACCAACCCATTGCTGTTGAATCGATTCCAACTCATAGCGAACTTATAGGACAGAGTAGAACTGCCCTGTAGGGTTTCTAAGGAGTGGTGGTGGATTCAAACTGCAGACCTTTTGGTTAGCAGCCAAATGCTTAACCACTGTGCCATCACAAGGGTCCTTACAAATAACAGAGGGAGTTAAGAGAGAGTCACAACAGAAGCAGAGATCAGAGTCATGTGATTGCTGGCATGGAAGATGGAGGAAGGGGGCCATTAGCCAAGGAATGTGGGCAGCTTCTAGAAGCTGGAAAACACAACCAAACGAATTTTCCCCTAAAGCCTCCAGAAAGGAACACAAGCCCTGCTGACACCTTGATTTTAGCCTGTTGAGACCCATGTCAGACCTCCAGAAATGTAAGATAATAAATCTGTGCTGTTTTGTAATGGCAGCATTAGGAAACCAGTACACCACCCTAGGCTCTACCCTGCACTACATGGGCCCATGTTCACCTGTGGGCTCACACCAGTTCACAGAAGTCCCACAAACCCTCGGGCCTAAGCATACAGACACCAGTGTTCTCAGGAGGAGGGGCCCAGGAAAGAGGCCCACTCAGGCTGTGGAAGAGAGCTGGGACCACTGAGCAGGGAAATCTGGGGTTTCAGGTACTTGCAGGATGGTCTGGGAGGGCGTATGGGATCTAGGTTGCCACATCCTCTGGGCCATATGGATTCTTCACCCTGTGGGGAGGTACACAGCTGGCGGAGGTCCAGGGCAGGACCTTTTAAAGCACAAAGCCCAGGACTCACATGCAGCACCAACTTGGGTCAAATGACTTCAAAACCCGGAGCCCCATCTGTCAGATCAATCATTCAGATAATTATTGAACACCTCACCTATGCCAAGTGCTATGCTTAGTGACTGTGATACAAGGATGCTTGATATCTGTCCTGAAGGAACTCACTTCCCAGTAATTCTGACTTCACAGCATTTCCACACAAGAAAGGAATGATCAGTAAAGCAGCTGGCACAATAGTAAGTCCTCAATAAACTTTAATTTCCTTCTTTATCTACTTACTCTCAAGATCAATGAGCTTGCAAATTAAAAATATAAATCTCTGCCCTGAGATACTCTTTAAAACTTGAACCAAAACTATCCCGAGGTCACCTTTTAGCAAAATAACAGACTGGCACACAAAATAAAAGGTATTACCCATGAGTATGGTGCTCCATTAAAAAACCATCTATGTGAGACCAAAAAGTCAACAATTACTCTACAGCAACAATGAGAAGGGGCAGGGAAACTAGTGCACTGGAAATGGAACAACCATAAATTAAAGAGAATGTTGACAAATTGTGAAAAATGTCTAATGTCACTGAACAATTTGTATAGAAATTGTCAAATGGGAACCTTATCTGCTGTGTAAACTTTCACTGAAAACACAAGTATTAATTAAAAAAAAAAATGTATGTATATATATCCTTTGCTGAAAACCCTTCAGTGGATTCCACTTGCTCCTGGGAGGCACCTAAAATCCTTCGTGTGGCCTGCAAAGGCCTGTGTGACGATGCCCGGCTCTCCAACTTGCCCTCTCCCCACTCTCCCTCCTCCTCTGTGCTCCACAAACAAACTCTGGTTCCTGGCCTTCGCCTTCCTATTCCTTCTTTCTAGAATGCTCTGTCCTCCACAACCGCCTCTCCTTCACCAAATTAACTTTTTCAGGGCTTCGTGTAAATGCCATTCTACTGAGGAAGCCCTTCCTGGTTCCCTAACCCCACTAACTAGAGCAATCTTCTCTCCCAACACCAGGTTGTGTTGTTAGCTGTCCCCTCCTGGTGAGGCCATGCACAACAGGTTTGGATCGTTGTGATCCACAGTCTTCACTGGCTGATTTTCAGTACATCACCAGGCCTTTCTTTCTCGTCTGTCTTAATGTGGAAGCTCTGCTGAAATCTGTTCAGCATTACAGCAACACTCACCTGAGGTAGTGCATTGGCCAGGAATCAAACCTGGGTCTTCTACATGCAAGGTGAGAATTTTGCCACTGAACCGCCACTGCCCTCCGACATCAGGTAGGACCTCTATAGTACTTACTGCCATTGCTATTATATGTTTATTTGCATTACTTTTCATCTATTCTTTCCTGTTTTGTTTACACTCCTCTCCCCAACTCATCCTTCCTCCAGTGAAGCCTTTAGCACTCTGAGGGTAGGAACCATGTCTGTCTTATGCGCTGGTGGAATTGGCAGGTGCCTGATGTTTCAGTCAATATTTGCTAAATGAATGAATTAATGGCATTTAACTGAGTTGGGTGAAGGGTGGAGCCTGAAGCGGATGTAAACAGTAGAAAAGTGAAGCAGTTCTTCATGGGATTTTTCACTCCCAGAGGTCCCAAAGAGACTGCCCACAAGTTTGTCTTGTTTTGCCCAATGTTTTAAAGTTTTCTGATGTTAAGGCCTTTACATGGAGCCCACCCTCCCTACCGTCTTACACCCGAGCTATTAGGTAGAACCACATAAAACTGTAAAATATAATCCTTTTTGAGCTACAAAACTGGCAATTTTCATATGACTCAACTGGTACTTTGCACATCTGTGTATGAGTTCTGTCCTGGAAGGCATTTTAGATTGCAACCTCAGCCACCAAGCATCTATGCCTCTCGGTCCCTTTTGAGGCAATAGAGCACAATGGAAGGAAAAGGGGTTAGGATTCAAGCTCTACCACTTCCTGGCGGTGATTCTGAGCCTCTCTTTCCTCATCTGTAAAATGGAAATAGTATATAATTCATAGGGCGACTATAAAGATTATCTCATATATGTAAAGGGCCTGGGACAAAGGAGACGCTGTCAGTAAATGCTGGCTCTCCCTTTCCTCCTCCCCAGCCTTCCCCCACTCCCCACCCCATGTGTGCTCAGCTGACAGGCAGGAGAATCTGTTTTTGAAAGCCTTTATGGTTTTGACCACCATGAGGGCAATTTCTAAAACAAAGACCAGAGGACCATATTCTAGAGCGCAGAGGAATTCATTATGTACCACAGATTCTCTCCACGGAGGCTCGGTTCACAATTAGAGCTGAGAGATTCTTAACTACTATTGCCAGATCAGAAATGTTAAACACATTAACAAACACTGACCACATCTGTAATGAGGATGATGAGAACATCTCACAAGGATACACTGTGTTAGACTTTACCCAGCACTTTCACATGTATTATTTCTTCTGAGCCAGGCAGGGACATGTGGAGAGTGCTATGGATTGAATTGTGTCCTCAAAAAATATACGTTGGAGTCCTGACCCGCCCCCATACCTGTGAATATACTTCTATTTGGAAACAGAGTTTTCTTTGTTATGTTAATGAGGTCATATCAGTATAGGGTATGTTTTAAACCTAATCTGAGTGATATAAAGAGCAGCCTATCAACTACAGGAGACCAAACAATCAACATTTACTCTAAAGCAAAGACGAGAAGGTAAGTGGGGGGAGGTGCAAACCAGATTAATGGAACCGGAATAACCAGACTGGAAATAATGAGAGTATCGAAACATTGCAAAAAATGGAACCAACGTCACTGAACAATATGCACAGAAATTGTTAAATGGGAACCTAATTTACTGTGTAAACTTTTGCAAAAAACACAATAAAATATTATTAAAAAGACAAATAAATAAAGAGCAGCACACACACAGACAAGCAACCACAAAGAGAGAGAAGACAGATACCTAGGAACTCAAGAACGCTGAGGCTACAGAAGCTGAAAGAGATAAAAGATCTTACTCCAAAGCCAAAAGAGAGAGAGCCTTCGCCTATAGTTTGTGCTGGACTTCTAGCCTCCTGAATTGTGAGAAATAAATTTATGTCCTTTAAAGCCACCCACTG
Source organism: Trichechus manatus latirostris (assembly GCF_000243295.1). Classification (NCBI taxonomy): domain Eukaryota; kingdom Metazoa; phylum Chordata; class Mammalia; order Sirenia; family Trichechidae; genus Trichechus; species Trichechus manatus. The sequence continues at coordinate 6,011,949 of NW_004443984.1, forward strand.
GTGATATTTCTGTTACAGCAGCACTAGATAACTAAGACTAAACCAAAAAAAAACCCATTGCCTTGCAGTCTATTCCAACTCGTAGCAACCCTGTAGGACAGAGTAGAACTGCCCCATAGGGTTTCCAAGGCTGTAAATCTTTACAGAAGCAGACTATCACATCATTCTTCCGTGGAGTGGCTGGTGGGTTTGAACTGCCAACCTTTCAGTTAGCAGCTAAGTGCTTTAACCACTGCACCACCAGGGATCCTGATAACTAAGACCAACCAAAAAAACTAAACCCATTGCCATTGAGTCGATTCCAACTCTGACTCATAGTGACCTTACAGGACAAAGCAGAACTGCCCTATAGGGTTTCCAAGGAGCGGCTGGTGGATTTGAACTGCAGACCTTTTGGCTAGCATGAGCTCTTAACCACTGCACCACCAGGGCTCTAAAGATAACTATGACAGAGAGCTTAAAGATTTGTCTAAGTTTATACAGCTTGCATATGGCCAAAGGGTACAATGCAAAGCATCAGGAGATTTGGATTCAAATTGTGACTCTGCCATACACTCATGCTATTATTTGGGGCAAGATAAAGTAAATGAGACTCAGGTTATATGCTTTAAAAAAAGAAATAATAATTACTATGATTTTTAGATACTTATCTTCCATAGTATTTTGCCTTCCTTGAGAGAGACAAAGGAAAAACCTGGGCTTCAAACCAGTTCATTCCGGTTCAAACCCCTGAGAATTTGCACTTCCACCCCAGATATACTGAATCCAAATCTACATTTTAACAAGATCCCTGGGTGATTCTTATGTATAATAAATTTTGAGAACTACTGCTCTACTAGTGGTTCTCAGAATTGGTCCCTCACCAGCAGCATTAGCATCGCCCTGGGCAACTTGCTAGAAATGCAAATTCTCAACAGGGGTTCAAACCAGGACCATAACAAAACACTTGGAAGCCCTGGGAAAAACTGAATACGGAGGAAAAAAGTGAAGGCCAGCATCAAGTTCTACTCCAAGTATGGTTTGGAGGACCAGGAGCATCAGCATCACCTGGAAACTTGTAAGAAATGCAAATTCTCGATCCTATCTCATATTTACTCAGTTAGAGTCCCTGGGAGGCCCAGGAATCTGTTTCAGTACTCTCTAGGATATTCTTAAGCCCACTAAAGGTTGAGAAGCACTTTGCTACACACAAAGGATAAACTGATTCATTTAGTACCTTGATGTCATGGACTGAATTGTGTTTCTCAAAAATATCTGCCAACTTGGCTAGGCCATGATTCCCAGTATTGTGTGGCTGTCTACCATTTTGTCATCTGATGTGATTTTCCCATGTGTTGTAAATCCTATCTCTATGATGTAAATGAGATGGGATTAATGGAACTTATGTTAATGAGCTAGGACTCAATCTACAAGATTAGGTTGTGTCTTAAGACAATCTCTTTTGAGATATAAGAGAGAGAAACTATCAGAGAGTCATGTGGACCTCATATCACCAAGAAAGGAGAGCCAGGAGAATAGCGCGTCCTTTGGACCCGGCGTCCCTGCGCACAAAAGCTCCTATTCCAGGGGAAGATTGATGACAAAGACCTTCCTATAGAACTGACAGAGAAAGTGGGCCTTCCTGTGGAGCTGATGCCCTGAATTCGGACTTCTAGCCTGCTAGACTGTGAGAGAGTAACTTCTGTTCGTTGAAGCCATCCACTTGTGGTATTTCTGTTATAGCAGCACTAGATAACTAAGACACCTGATAACTCCCAAATTTATATCTATTTCTCTCACTTCTCTCCTGAGCTCCACTCATATATTGAACTGTTTATCTGACATCTCTATTTAGATGATTAAAAAGCATCTCAAATATCATGTGTCTAAAACCAAACTCTTGACCTTCCCTCTTCGAACCTGCTCCTTTGGCAGTCTCTCCCCACTGAGAACTAGCACAGTCATTCACCCAGCTGTTGAGGCCAAGAATCTACATGGTAACTTAATGCCATCCCCTCTGACGCACCTGATCTAATCCAATGCATCAGCAAATCCAGTCAATTCAATCTTCAAATATATCCAGAATGAAGTATCCAGAATCCCACCCTACTCACCATGTCTCTCCCACTACCAACCCAGTCCAAGCTGCCCATGCTCATTGCAATGGCCTCCACGTCCACTCTTTGCCCCCTACAGTCTACTTTCCTCACAGCAAACACTGGTAACCTTTTAAAAATATACATCACGATGCTGGTATGTCTTATTACTGGTGATGTTAATTTTGATCACTTAGTTAAGGTGGTGTCTACCACGTTTCTCCACTGTAGTTACTATTTTTCCCTTTGTGATTAATAAATATTTGGAGGAAGATACTTTAAGACTATGCAAATACTATGTTTCTCCTAAAACTTTTCACCCACTAATTTGAGCAGTCATCAGTGGATCTTGCCTGCAGCAATTATTACTGTGATGTTTTAATGGTGATTTTCTTTTCCCTCATTCCTTCTACATTTTTAATTGTAATTCTTATTTGAGGAAGAGTTATTCCTTCTCCCCTTATATTTACTTATTTAATAATTTATATCAGTATTGGCTCATGAATATTTATACTTTGGCTTATACTCCAATATTATCATTATTTATTTTTTTGCTCAAATTGTTCTAATTTTGGATGCTGGGAGCTCTTTCAGGATGGCTGTGTCCTTTCTACATGTCCCCACCTTTATTATTATTATTTTAAAGGATTTTCTTACTATCTGATAGCACAAGACGCTCCAGGCTCTTGTATTTTCCCCATCCAAGGCCTGGAACTAATCACTTCTCCAAAGAGGAAATCCTGGTTCTTTTTATTGGAAACTGGCATCTGAAAACCAAGATCTAGGTGTTAGGTATACTCATTGCCTACTTCTAACACTTTTCAAAACTTCTTTTCCAACAATGAGAAACCTGGTTCTCATTATCTACATTACAATAAAGTTGTTTCAGAATTGCTAACCCAGGTCCATCCTCCTCCACGCCCTTCGCCTCCATGATAAATAAATTTTCCAACTAGAGCACAGTGTTTGTGTACAATTCTGTTTTTCTTCAGTCTTACAGTATTAAATCAAAACACTTTTCCAGAGTTACTTAGGTCTTCCCTACCTCTTCAGTATAATATCCACATCATACGCCCCCTGATAAGGACACACTGAGAAGGGCACATCACCTCTGTGGCACTGTTTCCCAAAATGTACAACCTCAATCTAACGAGAACACATCAGGCAAACCCAAATTGAGGGATAGTCTATGAAGCAACTAATCAGTACTCTTTCAAAGTTTTGAGGTCATGAAAGACAAGGGAAGACCGAAGAACTGACACAGATCAGGAGAGACTAAGGAGAAATAGCAACTAAATGAAACGTGAGATCCTGGATTGGATCCTGGAACAGAAAAGAGGCATTAGTAGAAAAAACAGTGAAATCCAAATGAAGTTTAGTATAGTTAATAGTATTGGACTAATATTAACTTCTTAGATTTAATAATTGTACCACAGTTATGTAAGATGTTAATATTAGGGGAAGCTGGGTGAACGGTATACAAGAGCTCTACTATTTTTTTTAAATTGAAATTTTTATTGAGATAATTGTAGATTCACATACAGTTATCAAAAGTAATACAGGGAGATCCCTTGTACACTTTGCCCAGTTTTCCCCAATATTAACATCTGCTAAACTATAGTATAGGAAACTATAGTGCAAAACTATAATGAACATAGAGCAAGAGGCAGCCATTTGGACAGAACAAGAGGATACCACATGGTTTAAAATCAGGAAAGGTGCCTTTCAGGTTGTGTCTTTTCACCATACTTATTCAATCTGTATGCTGAGCAAATAATACGAGAAGCTGGACTACACAAAGATGAATGTGGCATCAAGATTGGACGAAGACTCATTAACAACTTGCGATATGCAGAAGACAGAATCTTGCTGAAAGCAAAGTGTACTTGAAGCACTTATTGACGAAGAACAAAGACTACAGCCTTCAGTATGGACTGCATCTCAACATAAAGAAAACAAAAATCCTCGCATCTAGACCAATAAGCAACATCATGATAAATGGAGAAAAGATTAATGTTGTCAAGGATTTCACTTTACTTGGATCCACAATCCATGCCCATGGAAGCAGCAGTCAAGAAATCAAATGACATTTGCACTGGGCAAATCCGCTGCAAAAGACTTCTTTAAAGTGTTCAAAAGCAAAGAGGTTACTTTGAGGACTAAGATGCGCCTGACCCATGCCATGGTATTTTCAACTGGCCTCATATGCGTGCAAAAGCTGTATAGTGAATAAGGAAGACCGAAGAACTGATGCCTTTGAATTATGGTGTTGGCAAAGAATATTGAATATACCATCAACTGCCAGAAGAATAAACTAGTCTGTCTTTTAAGAAGTACAGCCAGAGTGTTCCCTGGAAGCAAGGGTGGCGAGACTTCGTCTCATGTACTTCAGACATATTATTAGGAGGGACCAGTCCCTGGAGGAGGACATCATGCTTGGTAAAGTAGAGGGTTAGTGAAAAAGAGGAAGACCCTTAACAAGATGGATTGACACAGCGGCTGCTACAGTGGGCTCAAACACAGCAACGATTTTGAGGATGGCACAGGACCCGGCAGTGTTTCATTCTGTTGTACACAGTCAATATGAGTTGGAAGGGACTACAGGCACTTAACAACAACAGCAACATAGTATAATATCATCACCAGGAGACTGACATTGATATAAAACACCCATCCTTCCCATTTTACTCGTACTCATTTGCGTGTGTGACAGACTATTTTTTTTTGCAGCTCTTTTGTAAATCTAAAATTATTTCAAAATAAATGGTTAAAAAAAAAAAAAAGTTGATGAAGTACCACAGAGGAAAAAACCTACATTGGATTACCTCAACCTCTTCTCAAATCCTTGCAACACCTTCCTATCGCACTTACAAAAAACAAATCCAAAGTCCTTATTACCATGGCCTTCAAGGCCCTTCGTGGTCTGCCCTGCACTTCAGCCTCTTTTCCTTCCACTCTCTCACTCCCTCGCTGTGCTTCAGTCACACTGGCCTCCTTGCTCAAAGGGGCCAAGTCCTTTCTCATGTCAAGTTCCCTCTGCCTAGAATGCTCTTCTTCCAGATATTCACAAGGCTGCGTCCCTCATTCCCTTCAGGCCTGCTCAAATGTAACCTCCTCAGAGGTCTCCCCTACTATCCTTTTTAACATCATTCTCTATCCACTTACCTTTCATAACACTTAATCAATGCTTGCCATTATATATTTGTTTACTAAGTATAAGCTCCATGAGAGTAAGTATACCCAGACCCTAAAATAGTGCCTGAAATACAGTAGCCTTCAGTAAATATTTGTTAGATGAATAACTGGGTAGATAAATGAATACAAAGGCTGTTTAGAAGTTACCTGTACGTATGTCAGGAGCCAGTGCTTTTTGTGGATCTACTATATGGCAGACACTGTATAGATATGATCTCCCTTAGTTCTCAATAGCCCTGTGAAACAGTAGCATTACATCTCTCTATTTTGCAAATGGAGCCCTGGTGACACAGTGGTTAAGCGCTCAGCTGCTAACCAGGTCAGTGGTTCGAACCCACCAGCTGCTCTATGTGAGAAAGATGTGACGGTCTGCTTCACAGATTAACAGCCTTGGAAACCGTACGGGGCAGTTCTACTCTGTCCTACAGGGTCGCTATGAGTCGGAATCAACTCAGTGGCAGTAGGTTCCATGTTTTTGGTTCATCTGTAAATAAGGAAACTGAAGCTCAAAGAGGTTAATGCATAAGCCCAGTCTACACGGAACCCACCAGTGTGTACAAAATACCTAGAACAGTACAGACATCTTTTATACCTTATACCTGGTGGCCCTCCCTGGGCCTTACTTTAATGTTCCAGCTCCCCTCTTAAAACATGAACTTCCAAACTAACCGCAGTTCTCCAGACATGCTCTGATCAGTGGCAAATACTTTGAAAGACCAGACCAGCATACTAAATTAACGTACCTCAAGCCACGTTCCTATCCTCTAATTCCTTTTCAGAACCTACACTAGATGACTTCATTTGTCATCATCTTTGAAAGTGTAAGGGAAGTATAACCTTGAAAATTATAGACCAAGGCCTGCCAGTTCTTTTTCTTCTTCTTTGGTAATTTTTACATTAGCTGAAAACCATTGCACAAATGGCTTTTCCTCTTTGATGAGAGTACATAGTGGGCTGCCTCACACCGTGAATCAGTCCCTGCTGAACCTGACCTCCACTCTTTATTTCCAATTGGTTTCTGCCTCAGAAACCATGTTTCTTAGATTAGGGCTTTGAACAAGTTTGTTCTGGTTTGAACTCCTGCTGAGAATTTGCATTTCCATCCCAGACATACTGAATCAGAATCCACATTTTAACAAGATCCCCAGGTGATTCTTAGTATAATAAATTTTGAGAACCACTGTTCTACTAGCCTTTCTCAAAATTGGTCCCTGACCAGCAGCATTAGCATTACCTAGGAACTTGTTAGAAATGGAAATTCTTGAACAGAACCAACCAGAAGCCCTGTCTTAGACTACATCATTTTCTCTTTACCTCCATCACCCTCACTAGCAGCAAACTTTGGTAAGAGATCTCAACAAAATTACAAATTAAAATTTGCTACAGTCTCTCAGGGTCGCTTGCAAACAGCAGCAATTTTGACTGTTAAAATTTGCAAACAGCATACATCACTCAACTATTCTTACTTGCCATCCCCTTTCCAACTGCTTCAATTCAGGTCACATCACCTCTCATCACCTACAAGGTGAGCTTTCCAAGCACAAAGGTAACCGATAATAATATGGTCATTTGAGTCATAGTTATATGCCAGGCATTTTATTTACATTATTTTGACTCCTCATAAATAACTAATTAGATACGATTCCTCATCTAGTATCCTCATTTATCAAAGAAACTACAGAGAAATTAAGAAACTCACCAAGATCACAAAGTTATTAAGGGCCAGAACTGGGATTCCACCCCAGAGCCCTTTGGCTCCAGAGCCCACGTCCTCCCCGTTATACCCGATAGGCTTCCCAAAGCCTTCAGGATCAGGTTTGGGCTCTCTAGGATGGCCTGCAAGACCCTTCAGAAATCTAGCCAATTCAGCTCATGTCCTAACGTGCCCACAATTCCTCTCTCAGCTCCAGACACACTTAATAACTTGCTGTCCTTCTTCTTGCAGCCATACTTCAACAACAACAAAAAAACCCTGTTGCCATCAAGTCGATTCCAATTCAGAGCGACCCTACAGGACAGGCTGTAATCCTTATGGAAGGAGACTGCCATATCTTTCTCTTGCAGAGCAGTTGACAGGTTTGAACCGCCAACCCTTTGATCAGCAATTAAGTGCTTAACCACTGCGCCTCTTTCCCAGCCTGAAATGCTTTTCCCCATCCCTTTCCTTTGTCTCGTTTACTCATGACACCGAGATTTATACCAAGTGAGCCTTTTCGTCATCAGCTCCCCTCCCCCCAAAATGTGTACTCACAGAAGAGCCTAAGCAAACCTCTGGCACACCACACATCACACTGCCCTCCAGCCTGCTGTATCCTAAAGTGTGGGACGGGTACTACCATAGTGTGGGTAATTTTAGGTGGCACACGGACACAACACTAAATAATACTGAATCACAGTGAAAATGCTACTCCCTTTTCATTTTTTGTGATTTAGGTGAAATTATACAGAGCAAATTAGTTTCTCATTGAACAGTTCATGTCCGAATTGTTTTGTGACATTGGTTGCGAACCCCACAATGTATCAACACTCTCCCCTTCTCCACCCGTTTCCCTGTTTCCATTCATCCAGCTTTCCTATCCCCTCTTGCCTTCTTGTCTTTGCTTTTGGGCTGGTATGCCCACTAGTCTCGGATACATGATTGAACTATGAAGCATGTCCCTCACGTGTGTTATTGTTGGCCCTATAGCCTGCCTAACCTTTGGCTGAAGGGTGAACCTCAGGAGTGACTTCAATACTGAGTTAAAAGGGTATCGGGGGCCATACTCATTGGTTTTCTCCAGTGTCTGTCAGACCAGCAAGACTGGTCTTTTTTGTTGTCGTAAATTTGAATTTTGTTCTACGTTTTTCTCCAGCTCTGTCCAGGACCCTCTATTGTGATCCTGCCAGAGCAGTGGGAGGTGGTAACTGGGAACCATCTAGTTTTCTGGGCTCAGTCTGGTGGAGGTTGTGGTAGTTGTGGTCCATTAGCCCTTGGGAGTAACCTTTCCCCTTTTCATTTCTCTTGTAATCCCTCTAACTACAGGGAGGAAGTTTCAGTTTGGTGGCAGTGCACAGAAGGTAGTGGTTAAGAGCATGGCTTCTGGAGCCAGACTGGCTGGGTTCGATCCCTGCCATGCCACTGAATTGCCAATTAACTTCTCTGTGCTTCATAAATGGGGTCACGCTAAGGATCAAAGGAGTTAATAATACATTGATTTGCATATGGTAAGCACTCAGGAACAGACTGCTATTGTAGCTCTCTTTAACACCTTCAACCCTTGCTAATTATTCCTGAATAGAGCAAGCCTCAGGCTCAGAGTCTACTGCAGGCAACAGAATCTAACTGCTACTAATACTGGCTTTCCACTACTTGTAGAAGAGATATAAACATACATTGAATAAGTGAGTCTAAAGTAAACAGGAAGTATAACACAGGCAGTATCTGAATATGGTAAAAAAAACAAAATAAAAAAGATAAAAATAAAAGCAGTATTGGAATGAATAAAGTTAGGGAAGCATATGGATTTATTCATCTGTCTCCCTCACTAAATTGCAAGTTCCTCAGTGATAGCGACTGTCTTCCATTGTTGTATCACCAGATACCAGGAGCTACCCAGCAACATGGTGGGCACTCAACAACAATTTGCTGAATGAATGAGTTCAGCAAACATTTTTAGAACACAAACTCAATGTGATGTACTCCTAAGGCATGAAGGAGGACAGATGACTTCTCTGTTCATGAACTTGAGTCCAAGAAAGAAGCACATAAACAAACAACCAAAAAACCAAACCCATTCCCGTCGAGTCGATTCCGACTCACAGCTACCCTACAGGACAGAGCAGAACTGCCCCACAGGGTTTCCAAGGAGCAGCTGGTGGATTCCAACTGCCGACCTTTGGTTAACAGGCGTAGCTCTTAACTGCTGCACCACCAGGGTTCCAAACCATTGTTCCTGGATCAGTAGCCCCAGCAACACCTGGGAACTTGTTAGATATGCAAATTCTCAGAACCTACCCCAAATCTACTAAATCAGATGCTCTGAGAATAGGGCCCAACAATCTAGGTTTATAAGCCCTCCGGGTGATTCTAATGCACTGTTAAGTTTAAGCATCACTGGTCTAGTAGGACAAAGATACAGAGCAGCCAAAACAGAATCCAGAGAGCAAAGGCAGCGAGGAGAGAAAGCTGCTCACAGGGCAGCTCTGCAACAGAACAGAGGTTGAGGCACTACCAGGAGAAGCCAAGACTGAAGAGGATTCAATCTTGTCAAGATGATGAAATGATTAGTTCCTTTGGGATCTATCAAGTGAAACGAGGCCACCTGCTTAGGCTTGGCTCTACCATTAACCAGCTGTGTGATCTTGAGCACAGCTCTTTACCTTTTTAATGTTTCTTCATTCGTGGGTGCTCCATTGACAGGGTCCTGTCCTTCAGTAGCGTTCCCCCACATTTGGTGCAGGGACTCTCCCACTCTCCTAGATGACTCATTCCTCTCACACCTAACAACTGTTACCCCATCCTCCCTCTACTTCACTAATAGAAGCAATCAGAAGAAAATGTCCACTGATATTCATCCTACATCTACCACCTTCCAACATCTGCACCCATATACTCAGCATCTCTACTAGTCACCATACCCCATTCATGCCTCTATCCAAATCTAATCCCGCCAACTGTGTGCTAAAAGCCAACCCCTCTCATTATTCAGCAGTTCTGGTGGTGCAGTGGTTAAGAGTTTTGCTGCTAACCAAAAGGTTGGCAGTTCAAATCCACCAGCTGCTCCTTGGAAACGCTATGGGACATTTCTACCCTGTCCTATAGGGTCGCTATGAGTCAGAATCAATCCATGGCAACGGGTTTGTTTTTTTTTTTCTCCTCACCTATTCAATGACATCACTACAGCAATTCTTCCCTATTCCAAATTCATTTTTCTCTCTACTGGATTTTTCCAATCATCATGAAAAGTTATTTTCCTTATCTTTGCTCTGCTTACTGCAAAACTTCTCAAAAGAATTGTTTATACTAGCTTTCTCCAATTACTCTCTTCTCAGTCTCTTTTAAACCCACTTTATTCAGGCTTTCACGCCCATCACCCTCCCAACACTGCTCTAGTCAAGGTCACGAGTGACCTTCATGGTGTGAAATCGAATGGTCAATTCTCAGTCTTCATTTTACTTGATCCATCAGCAGTACTCGCCTGTTTACCATGCCCTCAATGCTTCACAAACTCTCTCACTTGACTTCCAGAATACCACACTCTTTTTTTTTCCTACTTTACTGGTCCCTCCCTCCTCCTTAGTCTCCTTCACTGATTCCTCTCTCCCCCGACTTCTTAATGTTGGAATACCCCAAAGCTCAGTCCTGGGGCTTCTTCTCCTTTTCATTACACTCCCTACGAACTCATCCAGTCTCAAGACTTTAAATATGGATTTCATGCTGAAGACCCCCCAAACGCACCGATTCAGTACAGACCCCTCTCCCAAGCTCCAGACTCCAGGCTGCCTACCCAACATCTCCACTTGGATAATTAATAGCCATTGTAAACTGAACGTGTTCAAAACGTAATTCCTAGTTTCCTGCCAAAGCTGTTCCACATTCAACCTTCCCCATCTAGATTAATGGTAACTCCATCTTTCTTGTTGCTTAGGCCAAAAATTTGTCATTCTTGATTTCTTCTTCTCTTATATCCCTTATCCAATCATTCAATGAAATCCAGCTGGTTTATCTTCAAAACATATCCATTATCTGACCATTTCTCACCACCTCCAACGCTGTCACCATGTCAGAGCCAACATGATTGGTTGGTCTTCCTGCTTCCACCCTTGCCCCTGCTTCTATTCTCAACACAGCAGTTATTGTTTTAAATCAGAAGTCAGATTATGTGATGCCTCTGCTCATAACTCTGCAATGAATGATTCATTTCACTCACAGAAAAGGTCGAAGTCTTTATAATGGCCTACAAAGCCTGACAGGAGCTGCTCTCCCACCTTGCCTCTCTGATCTCACCTCCTCCTGCTCCCGCCCTCCCCCCGCCCCATGACTCTGCCTAGCTACAGTGGCCTCTACTGCATGCTCCTCTGCCTAAGGGCCTTGGCTGTAGCAGTTTCCTCTCTCTGGAAAGCTCTTCTTTAGACATCCATTAGGGCAACTTTTACCTCCTTCAAGTACTCGCAACTCTCTCCTACTCTCACCAGCCTTCCCCATTCACCTTACTCCACCCTACTTTTTCTTTTCTCCATAACACATATCACTTTATAACATACCCTAATTTAACTTGTGTATTGTTTACTGCCATCTCTCTCCACTAGAATGTAAGCCCCACGAAAGCACCATCTTTGTCTTTGTTCACTAATATACCCTAAGTACCTTAAACAGTGCCTAGCATATGAGAGGCACTCAAAAGTTATTGGATAATGATTTTAGCAGGACACTTTTTTTAGTTACATATATACAAATTGAGAAACCCTGCCCTCTGTGCAATGGAGACAGGCAAATTCAAATCCTCTTCCATTCTAGAAGGCCTTCACGGGGTAAGGGCTGCATCCTAGAATTTCCAAACCTGGCTGTGCGTATAAATCATATAGGAAGATTTTTAAAAAATAGATTCCTGTGTTCCACTCTAAGTGCTTTGGGGTTGAGGTCCCAGAATCTAGATTTTAAACAAATGTCTCAGGTCATTCTTCTGTAACGAGCCCCACACTATGCAGTGATTAGTATGTAGGGACTGCTGGATTAGATGACCTCTGAGGGCTCTTCTAGCTCAGAAGTTCTGTGATTGAAACTTGATTCACTACACATGGCTTTTCAAACTGCAGATTAGATCCATTTAATGGGTTAGAATCAGCATTAGAAAAAATTAAACAGATTATAAAAATTCTTTGCCTGTAGCAAGGGTATTGTTTCATAAACCTTCTTCAGAGACAAGTACAGTTACATGCTGCATAACGTCCATTCAGGCAACATCCAACCGCATATACATCTGTGGTCCCATAAGGTTATAACAGAGTTCAGAAATCCCAATTAGAGTAATAATACAGTAATAATAATAATAACGTTTTGATGCATGTCACAAAGTAGCACCCGTTATTACAAACCACTGTATGTACCTCAAATTTTTAATATAATAGGCTTTACAGGGGTTGGTTCATAACTACGAGGTATAGGTAAGGCAGATGTTCATAATCTGGGCACTGCCTGTGTATAATATGGTGTTCGCACAACATTCAAATCACATTACATCCTATTTCACAGAACATATCATGGATGTTAAGCAACACATGACTGTATATACATATGAAGTAATTAGTGATGAAAGACATTTTTTACCATGAGTCATGGTCAAAAAACTTTGATAGCCACTCCTGTAGAAAGAACAATGATCCAAACTTCAATGCTGTTTAGGAATGCAGATTTCTGAGCCCCACAAAACTCAAGTCTCTGGAAGTGGAGTCCAAGAATTAGTAAGTTTTTCCCAGGTGACTGATGCAGGTGGTCTTCTGACCACAGTTAGAGAAACACTATAACTCATCCAGTGCTTTTCAATACTGGCTGAGGGGAAACTGAAACCAAACCAAACCCGTTCCCGGGGAATGTATTCCGACTCATAGTGACCCTGTAGGACAAAGCAGAACTGCCCCATAGGGTTTTCAAGGCTGTAATCTTTACAGAAGTAGACTGCCACATTTTTCTCCCATTGAGCAGCTGATGGGTTCGAACTGCTGACCTTTTGGTTAGAAGACAAGCGCTTAACCACTGCACCACCAGGGTTCATCAGAATGGCCTCAGGGGGAGCAAATTCCTTTTTTTTTTTTTGTTGGGGTAAGGGATGATTTGAAAAAGCATAGTTAATATCAATATACCAGGATACTGGGGAGGTAGGAGAAACCCTATGATGTTATTTTAAATAACATTAAAGAGGGGCACTGGATTTTTTCTGCCTGAAAACGGGGTGGAGAAGGAACATGTACATTTTTCACCCACTTAGCAACAGGACTGTATCCGTTTAGTTCAATGCCACGCTTCATGTAGATAAACACTCAAATATTTGTTGAATGGATTAAAAGATAAAGAAATGCTGAACTGAGAGAACAGGAAGCTGTATCTGGTCTCTCTCCAAGTTGTTCTCACTCCCAAAGCCCAGTTCTTCATAGATTTTAGGGATTCCATAGATTATAGGAGAGAAGCCCAGCAAATAACACCCTAAACTTGAGCTTATTCAATACCTTTACAGTCAATAATCCTCATTCTCACCCTCTTTTTTCTTCCCAGGGAAGGGGAGGAGGCATTCAAGCCACAGAATAAAAGCTCTTACATTTAAGCTCATCACAAAACGCAAAGAATATACTCAATAAATACAATTTACAACAGCTCCTACTATATTCTCAGCTATTTATATATACTATCCTTGACGTTTGAAAGCAATCCCGCAAGGTAGGTATTCAATCTATTTTACACAAGACCTGCGGCCCAGGGAGGTGGGCTGACTTGCCCAAAATCTCACCCAGGCAGTAAGTGACAATGTTGCTGTCTATGCCCAATGTGATCAGCTAGCTGATCTCAAAGGTCAGATGCTGGGAACAGACAGTGAGACGGAGCCCTATAACTAGCATTACAGAATGTCAATGATAAAATGCACACACCTTCCACTTTGAGAAGCTTTCTTCAGTTATAATTCAGGGACTATTAGGGTGTTTGTCACTTAGACTCATCTGTTGACAAGTAAAGGCTAACTTCATTTCTGTGATTCCTGGCTGTCCTTGGGGATTTGGGGAATACAGGCTAGAATGAGAAACAGTATTTTGTGGGTTGGTCAACTTTACCTCAGGGTAAAGCTGATGGAAGTGTATTTTACAGGGGAAAATGTGATTTAGAGCTACAAACCTGTACAAAAAGACAGCAGGACTAGAGATTCTGAGTTAGATTGCCTGGGTTTGAAGTCTAGCTCTGCCACCACTATTTGTGATTTTGGGACTTGCTTCGTATCTGTGACCCTTCTTTCCCTGAAATTTTCTTTTTTGGAATGGGAATGTCTATCTTATGCTTGTTCCAGCATTGCACTTTTGAAGCAGATAACTTATGTCCTAGGTTTCACAAGTCTACAGATGGAGAGGAATTTTGCCCCAGGATGGACCATCCCCAGAGTCTCACCTAATTAAGACGATTCAGAAGATGAGACTTTGGACTTAGAGTGGATGTTGGAATGGATTAAGACTTTGGGGATGCTGGGAAGGGCTGAATGTACTTTGCACGTGAGAAGGACATGAATTTGGGGGGGGCCAAAGGGTGGAGTGTTATGGATTGAATTGTGTCCTCCCGAAAGTTAGGTTGAAGTCCTAACCCTTGTACTTATAAATATGACCCTGTTTGGAAATATGGGGTTTCTTTTGCTATGTTAGTGAAGTCATACCATAGAAGGGTGAGTTCTAAGCCTAATCACTTATAAAGAGGACACAGACACACACAGGGGAAAGACAGACACCATGTAAAGATCCCTCTACAAGACAAAGACTAACAAGGAATACCCAGGGCTACCAACAAGAATCCTTCCCTAGAGCCAATGCCCTGATTTTGACTTCTAGCCTCCAAAACTGAAATAAATTACTTTTCTTTAGAGCCACCCACTTGTGTATTATTTTTTGGTGTTGTTGTTATGGTAGCACTAGGAAACTAAGGCAGAATTTGGTTTCATTTTTTTTCTCTATGCCTGTGTTCTCATCTAGCAAGAGGGTTATTACCTTACCTCATAGTCCTGAACACTAAACAAGCTAACGCATGCACATCAGGAAAGAATCCCAAGCAACATCAGTGTAAGTATACCACCCCTGGGAGTATGCCGAGATGACCACCCTGTAACAACCATCTCACAACTACTTCCTAAAATCAGGGCAGCAGCTAGTAGGACCCTTTATAAAAAACAAGCCTACAGTATCCGCCAGGGACCATGCCAAGTGCTTTATCTCAAATGCTGGCAAGGGCCAGGTCTCAGATACTTAACTGAATCCTAAGTGTGACTCCAAATTTTGTGCTCTTAACCACTATGCTACACCATGCACTGTTTGAACAGAGCCAATTTTTAAAGCAAAAAATAGGAAAACACTGTTCCCAGAGGCAGTCACCATGGTATTCAAAGGGTTAATGATCGCCTGTATTCATCTGTTATCAAAGCTATACATTACCCCCAACCCCCATTAACATCAGGGTAACTGAGTGGGGCAAGAACTTCGTTTCTGCTTAAATTGTGGAATGCCATTGCCTTTCAAGCTACTTTCAGACTCCAGGTAACTGCTGACATATTTATCACATAATTGTATCAACAGCAGTAATTAATATCATCCTAAAATCAAGTTACGTAAGGGCCTCAGTTGGTACTCAACATTTCTGTTCACTGTGTGTAAAAACAAACCGTCTGCACTGCGGGTCTGTTTCCTAAGCTTTCCTGCACCTTGAACACAGTTAAGTTCATTTCTCCTGGTGCCCCCAGGTGCCTTAGGCTGGATTCCCCTCTGACAACCACAACTGTGGTTTCCATAACAAGCTGCTCTGAAAGTGGCTCTGTACCCCCAGGCACCCACTCTGTCCCCAGTGGCTGGAAGCTTAAACTATTTGTAGTTTCTGGGCCCTGACCTCACCACTCACCTAGAGGCTTGGGCCTTAACCCTTTGGGACTTAGGCCCCTCTGGCAGCCTACTCATTGCAGTCTTCAACCATCAGACTGCCTGAGCTCCTCAGCATGGGCATGGACTAATAGGTTAGAACTAGCAGGAGGTAAAGCTGCAGGGAAAGGCAAAAGCACGGAATTCAAGAAATAAACGGTTATACACAAAATCTAATAGGTTCTGCTCTAGAAGGCCAGAGAGGCTGCAGTTTCCCTTGGGTCACAGTGCTAGCATGGGAAGCAGAGCAGAAATTGGAATGTAGATAACCCTTTTCCAGCTTAGTGCTTTCCGCTATAACATATTAACAGCTCTAAGAGATTCACTGCAAAGACCTTACAGGTATTCACTGACCAGAGGGCCAAGTCAACAGGACAAAACAGAACTTCTACTGGGACAGTTCTACAAACCTGACATCCCTGACATTCAGTGCCAGCTGGGTAGAGAAGGCAAAGTGTCCTATGTCGTCGTTAGGTGCTGTCAAGTTGATTCTGATTCATAGACCCCATGTACAACAGAATGAAACACTGCCTGGTCCTGTGCCATGCTCACAATCATGGCTGTTTCAGCAGGTTGCAGCCACTGTGTCAATCCATTTCGTTGAGGGTCTTTCTCTTTTGTGCTGACGCTCTACCAAGCATGATGTCCTTATCTAGGGACTGGTCCCTCCTGGTAACATTTCCAAAGTAGGTGTGTCCTGTACATCCATAAAATGGACTATCATGAAGCCACTGTAATGAGAATGATTATGTTGAGGGGAAAGAGCAAAAATTAAAATTATAGCTGTAGTTTCCTCTCAACTATGCTAAAAAAAAAAGAAGAAAAGCCTGTCAGAAGGCAACATTAGCAGTTTGCAAGTATTGTGATTCCAGTGGGGAAAGAACCTACTGTCCCTAGCCCTGTTCTCTTCTATGAACTATGCTGCTTCTAATATGTGTAATTGTTTAAGTTATTTAACATAAAGACAATCCCTGCTGAGAAGTATTTTCTACCTAACAGCTCAAAACACACAGTATATGTGTGCATATATATACATTAAAAAAAACCCAAACCAAACTCACTGTCAAGTCGGTTCTGACTCATAGCAACCCTATAGAGTAGAGCAGAACTGCCCAAAAGGGTTTCCAAGGAGGGGCTGATGGATTGAAACTGTTGAACTTTTGGTTAACAGCCATAGCACTTAGCCACTGTGCCACCAGGGCCCCGAGATACATACACACACACACATATATATATATATGTACAAACACACATACCTTTTTAAAAGTTTTGATCACATCTTTTAACACGATGCTTAGACTATTACCCAGATTTTTACTTCTATCCTATTGACACTTTTGCCATCCTACATGAAGATGCCAGCACAATGGTACAAAACACAATAACCTAATTGGTTTCCCCACTTCTGCCCTAAATCCCTTTTCTAGTGTCTTGCTGCAGCAGCCAAAACCTCAATTGGTAGGCTCCCCACACTTGCCGGGATCCAGCCCCTCTGAGCTGATGTTGCTCACTCTAGCCACGCAGTCTCCTGCTGTTCCTCAACCACTCCAAGTACACAGGGGTCTCCCTCCTAATGCCTGCACAGCTGTCTAGCTCCATCATTTATACCCATAACACTTTAGGTATTTACTGGTTTGCATGGGATTATCCTGAAAGGCAAAATAACATCCCTGATCTCTAAGCACTAATGCCCATAGCAGCCCGTTACTGTGATAATCAAAAATCCACCCCCATAAGTGTTCAAATACCACAGGATGAGGCTGGGCAATACTGCCTCAGTTTGAGAACTATGCCATACAGGACTAGAACATTCATTCGGCAAAATAGCATCCACCATCTCTGGGCCTGGTATTGGGATATAAAGACAGATGCCCACTAGAGATACCACCTTACTCCAACGACAATCACACAACGTGACATGGGATAGAGGGTCACCTAACAATGATCCACTGCCAACTTATCATGGGTAGCTAAAGAAATGAGAAAAATAACCACAC
The DNA here is from genome assembly GCF_000243295.1 of Trichechus manatus latirostris. Classification (NCBI taxonomy): domain Eukaryota; kingdom Metazoa; phylum Chordata; class Mammalia; order Sirenia; family Trichechidae; genus Trichechus; species Trichechus manatus. The sequence continues at coordinate 6,029,848 of NW_004443984.1, forward strand.
AGCAAGAACAACAAAACTAAGTTTATTAAAGAACCTCCTTGAATATTATGTCCTCCTCCTTCTCTTTTCGGTATTAGGATGTGGCTGGCCAGTGCTTCTAAACTTCAACGTGCATACAAATCACCTGTGGATCTTGTTAACCCTTTCGTGCCTGGCAGCATATACAGCAACTACGAACTTTTTCAGTCTCTGGGGTTTACTGGGAAGCTGCTTGCTTTATTACTGATAGTGCATGCTGCCGCAAGGCGGGGCCTTTATGACTATTTGAAAGCAAAGAAACTGGCATGTATCACACATTACTATTTTTACAGGGTATTATTGTATGTGGTGCCTGAATTTTTGTTACACATATATACAAACACCCCCCCCACCCCGTGGGGACTCTGGTGTATAATCAGTGGTACTTCATATGTACCACTGATCACTTAGGGTAGCCTTATAAGTGGGGGCCAAGAAAAAAAATCCATACCACCTACCAAAAATTCAGACTCAATGATTCAGCATGCTTCCATTAATGGAAACACATGGTATCGGAAAAAAATTCAAAGCATAAAATAATTGGGTCACCAAAGGGTTAAAGGCAGATTCTAATTCAGTAGGTTTGAGGTGGGGCCCCAGAGCTTTAACCAATTGCTAGGTGCTCTTATCTACCTACTTCTTCCAAGCCCAAACCAAAACTTCAGTGCTTCAGGGGGATGTCTGACAGGAAGTCAAACTTCTAACCAGGACGGTGGCAAGCACAAGTTGCCCTAAACTGGTCAGGGAATGTCCCCACTTGTTCCAGTCCAGATGTTTCATGACTCACTCAAAAACTCACTGCTAGTTAGAGCTAAGACTAAAATCGTTAGATCTCTGAATACCCAAAAGTGCTCTTTGCACTGGGCCAGAAGGAGCCCAGGTATTTTTCCATTCAACCAAATACACAATACAGCAGGACCAAACAAAGGTAAAGCAGGTTTATATTGTTAAATAGTAATACAAACACAAAAACATAAGAAATACACAGCAAATGGCTAACAGTAGTTAAAGTGGATGAGGTTGGTAATAGCATTACAGGGACCTTCTACATTTCTTACTTCTGAAATGCTTCATTCAGGTGAAACCAAGATATACTCTCCATCTCCTCTGTAAATATTAACTTCCCACTGCAACTAGCACCTGGCACCACTTAGCTATATAGTCACCAAGAGTTAGGTTGTTCTCAAACATGTTTATTCCAGTTGTAGCTGTTATTGTAATTACACAAGTTATAAAAATGAGTGTTTTCCCCCTATAAAAATGAAGCAGAATCACAAGAATTAGACTCCTACACAAGTTTTCATTCTGTTTATGTGGTGACCCTGGCCCTGAGGCAAAAGACTGACATGTGAATGCACATTTATTTTTTAAGGGAAATAAATGATATATGGTAAAACATTTCATGATTCTCCTCTTTAACAAAATGGATCTGATCTTACTGGAAAAGAGGACATCCACTGTAATAGGTTTATTGTCAGGAAGACAAAAAAATACCTATTTTCATTAAAAAAGGTACACCAAATAATTTTCAGGTTAAAAAAAAAAGTCTATAAAAGCAGGTAACAAATCAGAGAACCATTTAACAGCAATTAAAAGGTGGCCAGAGGACAAGTGAACTCATTAGTCACATATAAGTAAACTACTGAACTAAATTAAAATGTGCTCAGAATTTAAACCCCAGGTTGAAAAATATGAACCAAACCCTCTGGCCAATTATTATGTCTAATGGTCAGAGAAATGGTAGCTTTTGCATGTCATTGCTCCAGTGATCTGGAAAAGCATAGGCAAGAAAGTCTAACTTCCACACCAAACAGGGAAGCAAACTTTTAATACATTTCTCGTATACACCAAAACACAAAAATAAAACTAACGCTCTGGAAGCACTTGTGACTGGTATTAGTCTAAACATTCTATAAGTATTAATCCATCACCCCTCTGAGGGTTATTAGTATTATCATTGCCTCTATGATACAGATGAGAAAAGTGAGGCAGAGATTAATAACTCCACTCAAGGTAACACAGAGCTAGTAGAAGGCAGGGCTGGGGAGTGAACCCAGGTAATTTGTCTCAAAGACCACCCTCTTACTTACTCCACTTATACTGCCCTCAACAACTCTATAAATTCTCCTTAAAGGAAAACCGAGCCTGAATAGTTAAGCCAAAATGTAAACACAAGCGCCACACCAAAGCCTGCGATCCCCCACTACGTATCAGTGCTGATAAAATATCCAGTGAAGAATAGGATCACCAAACAGAGGGGAGCCTCCTAGACCATGGCAGCACTGCACCCCACCTAAAACCCCAACCCCAACCATACCCGCCTCTCTAAAATCAGTTTACACAGAAAGCACACCACTGCAACACAGCATATCAATCTGGGTGTGGTGAGCACAGGCAAGCTACAAATCACGGACTCCATCTGCCAGGAAACACCGGCATCCCATCAGAGGATGACAGGGTTTAGTTACCAGCTATTCCCATTGAAGCTTTAAGTGGCTTGATGTCCAAGGACTTGAATATGGCCAGGCTCCTTTCAGAGAACACACAACAGTAATGTACATTTCACTGAAAACTTTTTATTGGCTTTTTGGATAGAAACGGAAATTTATTTGCCAGGAAGGATGATCCCATCATACTGAAAGAGAAGAGATTTTATTTTTTTCAGAATAGGAGGCAACAGCAAAGACTGCAGCAATGGCTAACATTTGAGAATTAAAACCTGATACACACAACTCTGGCTCTAAACCCCACATCCCTTTTGGACCAAACGGGAAGGTGGCCGGTTTTAAAAGTCCAAAACTGTGCTCAACTCTCTATATCCTGAGAAAAGGGGGCACCTTTTAAGGCCATATTCCTCCCCTTCCAACAACCCGTAGTGGGAAACTTACTTCTGGGTGTTTTTTTCAAACCACCAGCCCTCGAAGCCCCCATATGCCAAGTCCCAAATATTTCATCTTTTAAAAAAAGCTACCCACCAAATGGTGCTATATTCTGCCCCCCAAGTCCCAACTCCATTCACCAACACCACATACCACCACCTCACTTGATAAATCAGCTTTACCTTCTGCTGGAACCAGCGCATGGCCTCCTCTTTGCTGATTCTGTGTTTGGCCCCAATGCAGCCTGTCCTGCGCTTCTTGTCTGCGATGCTGAAACCTGGCCTACCCAGCACCTGTCCCAGGAATAACCAACAGTCACCTAGCTAGCTCAAGTCAAGAGCAGACAGACAAGACTCACACATTGGAGAGATCTTCGAGAGTCACCTGGCAGCCCAATGAATTCTGAAGCAAGACCTATGCTATTAAGTGTCTGGCGGAACTGTTCTCGGCATCCCAGACAACACACCACCACACTAGAGGTTGGCTTTGGAGGCTGGAACTTTCAGCACCCTACCGCTGCCCACCTAAACTTCCAATGGTAATGATCCTCCACCACTGCTTCCCCAACCTCCAAAGCACGTTCTTATTAAAAATAACAAAAAACTTTATTACAACATGTACATTGTAAAAAAAACTTTAAAAATTCTGAGAAGCACAAAGAAATAAAGTCAAACTTTTCCCATTCTGGTTCAGCTCAAAAATGTTTTCCAAACCTTTGCCACCCCAAACTCACTAATCAGCATCCAATTCTCGCTACTGTTTAGTTTTATGGTTGGACCAAAATGCTGCTAACACAAATGGTCATTTCCACATTTAAAATCCCCATCCTGAGCAAACAGTCACATCACCCAAACCTGTGTCTGTCATCTGGGTGGAAGTCACACCATCCCTGGATCTACTCGGTGGGGCTGGAAAGAGCAGCTAACCCACGTGCCAAAAGTAGCACCAATACTACCTCTCAAAAATCTTCCAGTTCAGTGGCTGGATTGAACACTTTCCCTTATCCACCTTTAGGCCATGTTGGTGCTCCCTAGATCCTAGACTGTAAGCTTCCTAACAGCAGGGATCCTGTCTATCTTGTTTACTACTGTATCTCTATGCCTGCCACAAAGGAGGCACATCTTCCCAAAGGGGAGAAAAGACAAGCAGACAATACTCAAAACTTCCATCCCACACCTGAACATCAAGAGAGCACATACAAAACACAGCAGTAGTAGATTCCTCTCTGCAAAGACCAGGAGCAGAGAAGATTAAATATTCATACCACATAGAAGTCCAGGCCGTAGATACCAATGCTAGGGTCATATTTGATCCCCAGATCGATGTGTTCCTGGATCCCAAAACCAAAGTTTCCAGTATCGGAGAAATTATTTTTTCTTAACTCGTACTCTCGCACCTGAGGAGAAAACGTAGCAATGACGTTCCTTGTCAACATCAACTCCTCAAAAGAGAACTTGCTCAGTCTGCAACACTCAGCATCCCAGTCACAGAAACACTTGGCTGGGAACAAAATCTCTTCACGACACCAAATCACATCCAGCTCTATAGATTCTATGGAGCTTTCCCAGCTGCCAAAGAGCAGGGAAAACTCACAAAAAGCAGTGGCATCACAATTGCCAGCAACTTTTAAGCCACCAAAAAATAGAATATGTTTTAAGCCCGCTGGGTGCAGGAAAAGCACTTTAGAAGCTTTAAAAAAAAAAAAAAAAGCCAGGGCACCAAAGATAGTGTATTAACAGTAACTACTAGCAATTGTAATTAAATACAGTTGGCAATCATGAGGGAATCAGTCTCACCTTTAGACCTTTCTCCAAGATTTCCTCTGCCTTGGCCCCACGGACTGTGCAGTGGACGGCAATTTTTTCATTTCTCCTAATGCCAAAGGATCTGACGGTGTATCTAGCTGCAGGCAGAAGGGAACAAGCAGTGAGGTGTTGTCATAATCCCAGGCACTTGCTTCTTCCCTAGAACATCATTTCTATAACTCAAATGAGACATTAAGAATCCACCTACACTCTCTAAGTGGTGGTAGTCTAACCAGTGCCACCTACATCTGTTAACTGATATCATCTACAACATAGAAAACAGATTCTCCAAGTCACCCAACCACAATTCAACAATTAAGAACTTAAAACCATGTCAAAGTCTCAGGAAAGTCAAGATCACAACCAGAATGAGCCAGAGGCCACCTAGAAAGGAAGATAGTCCTTGTGTTCTAAAGAAAACAAAACATTGATAATAGCTAATAAATGTTGAAATCTTAATGTACTGTCATCCTCATCCTACAGATGAGGTTCTGAGAAGTTAATAAACTTGCATAAAATCACACTGGTGGTAAGCTGGTTTTGAACCCAGACACTTAAATCAGTCTTTGCTATATTCCACTATTCTAAAGCAATGAAACTTTGAAAACAGAAAAAGTAACAATAGTTAACACCTACATTTCACTTGGTATGTAGAAGGCACTTCACACATACCAATTCATTTTCTCCTTCACAATTTTATAAAGTGAGTATTATCTTCTTCTGCAAATAACAAAATGTGGTAGAGCAGGATTCAAACACAGTCAGTCTGGGTACAACCCTTTTCCTAAGGAAGCCCATATAACCCTAAATGTCAATCACACTTAACACCCTTTACTACACTCCAGACATTCCCACCCTACCTCATATCCTAACCCTCGCCACTCCATAAGGTTTTCAATGGCTGTAATATTACAGCGATAGATGGCCAGGCCTTTCTTCCTCGGTGCTGCTGGTTGGAAATGAACCACAACCTTGCCAACTTTTCAGTTAGTTGCCAAGCTCAAATCATATGCACCACCCAGGGACTGCACACACTGGGTAGAAAATCTTTACTTGGGATAGTTTTAGCTTAATCTCTGCTCATATACAATCACGTATTCCAACACCACACCCTATCTTCAAAGGAAGACACTTCTTGGGTAGCTCATGTACTTCACGCTTTTAAGAAATAATGCCGAGTTTCACTTCAAACTGGGCACTAAGCAGGCTTGACAGCAGGTTAAGTTTAGAAATAACCTGGCATAACAGCACCTCACCGTGCCTGCCACTACTCACCTTTGGAGAACACAGGGGTCTGACCTGTGAGCTGCTCCAACACCTTGGCTGCGCGGGTCAGTCTGTCTCCACTCTCCCCCACACAGATGTTGAGGCAGAGCTTGCGGATGCGAAGTTCCCGCATGGGGTTCTCTTTTTCACCTTGATCCTGCTGCAACAGGGAAGCGCAGTAGTCAACACACTTACAATCCCGCCCCAGTTGCTTTATTGTTCTGTCCATTTGCACAGCATGTTTATTTCTGTTCATTTCAAATTGCAACGAAAGCCTGATGTGTTTCACCCTGTTTGTAAAGCATTAAGGAAGAAGTCGGCTCGGGCCCTTGCATCTTCTTCCGCGCAGGTAATGGGTGTGATCAGAGACCGAGGTACCGAGTGTTAAGTTAGACATTGAGGATGAACCTCAAGGGGCTCAACGTGCAGGGTGTGGAAGAGCGCCCCATTACAGGGCTAATTAATAAAGCTTAACTACTGAGAAAACACGTGGTTATGCGACGTCCCCCCACCCCATGCCTAAGCTCTGTTCGCTGGCTGCTGCCGAAGGCGGACGCCCCAAAACAGAGAAACCAGCTGACGTTTCCTAGCAGCGGGCACCAGCCTCAAGCCCGAGACCGAGCACGGGCCCGGACCCCGAGTCCTGAGCCGCTCCACTCGGCCAGACCGTGCCTTTAAGCCCTCCTTGAGCTTGCCCTGAGCCTGCTCCTGGTGGGTGAGAGAAAGGTGACGGGCTCCAGACCCGCGCCTTCGCCCGCGCCGCGCCGCCAGTTTCGGCGTGGCCGGCATTGCGGGCTCCGTTCTCCTCGGGACACGCATAGGACAGCCCACACGGGCTTCGCCAGGAGCGGATGGAGGCGGATGAAGGAAGCATACCCAAGCCTCGCCTACTCACCGCCATGATGGAGAACAGGAAAAGAGAGCAAGGTTTCCGGCCCGAGGACTTATGGGCCAGGAGGCGGGCTCTTTTCCTAAGCAAACCAGAGAGATGAGAGAGAGGAGGAGAGGCGCGTCTACTGCAGCGCAGCGTCGGCTTGCCCTCGTGGCCACTGCTGGCAACTGCAGGCGACGCCGGCTGTCGTTTTCCAAGAATAGTTTTTAAAGCTCTGTGTAACTGGCGTTTCTTTCAGCTTTTGACGCCCTTTCTTCTCACACAATCTCAAGACCTGGTGCTTCTTGCATGATGAAACTGCCAAGGCTAAGGCTATATTAAATCAATTCTCCAAATTATGAAGCAAATAATTTTAAAAATTTGTTCTATAACAATGTACACAAATCAAATTTTTACAGATAGAACAGAGTGGTGGCTTAAGAGTCCCGAGCTGTGAAGACAGGCAGATATGAACCTGTCTTGGCAACCTGATAACTACGTGACCTTGGGCTGGTTACTAATTAGACCGCGCTCAGCCTCAGTTTTCCTCATCTGTAAAACAGGTTAATAGTACCGATAGCTCATAAAGCTGTCAAAATTAAATGAGGTATGGTCCAGCAATCTCAATCCTAGGTATATATATACTCAGAAGAGGTGAAGTTGGGAACTCAAACAGACACCTGTACACCTGTGTTCATGGCAGCACTTTTCACAATAGCCAAAAGGTAGAAACAACCAAAATGTCCGTCGACAGATGAAAGGATAAACGAAATGTGGTCTATTCATGCAATGGAATATTATGCAGCCATAAAGAGAAATGAAGTTCTGATGCTTGTCACAACATAGATAAACCTTGAAAACATTGTGCTGAGCAAAATAAGTCCGTTGCAAAAGGACAAATACTGTATGATCTCACTTATATGAAATAAGCAAGTACATAGAAATCAAACATTGATGGTTACCAGGGGTGGAAAGGAGGAGTAAAGACTGAGCTTTTGTTTGGGGGACATTGAGTTTATGTTAAAGTGGCGGAATATTTTGGAAAAGGATAGTGATAATCACCATTGTGACATTACGTTATTATAACATGAAAAAATGTAATCAATGTCATTGGATTGTCAACATGGAAGATGTTGTATTGGCAAATGTTTTGGTGTGTATATTTTCACCAGACTTAAAAAGAAAAAAAATTTAATGAGGTAATTGTGGAAAAAAAAAAATCCAAACCCATTGCCGTCAGTCGATTCTGACTCATAGCGACCATATAGGGCAGAGTAGATCTGCCCCATAGGGTTTCCAAGGAGCAGCTGGTGGATTTGAACTGCCGACCTTTTGGTTGGTAGCTGAGCTCTTAACCACTGCGCCAACATAGTAAACCCACAATAAGTAGTAACTCTTGTTATCAATAAAAAACTATATCCAAGTAAACCCCTCTCCCTGCCCACCCCCCCAACCAACTGTTAGTCAGGGTATATATTTGAGGGTCATCCTGCAGGCACAAAGATCTCTGACAGACAAGGATTCCAGCCCCAGATAATAGGTAATAGGGCTCCCTGGTCCACCCTCGATCCTCGGCGGTGTGCTGAAAGCTGAGTCAGGATCCATGTTCCAGGCAGAAGCTGGCCTTAGTCAGCCAGTTCGTTTAACAGGAGCAAAAAGGAAGAAGAGAACACACAGAGCTTTGGAGGAATAGGAGCCCAGCCCCTTTCTTCTGCCATAATTCCCTTCTTTCATGCCTGTAGAGGAAGCAGAAGCCCCTAGCCTCTTCTTGTTTCATCCAAGGGACAAGAGGATTCTTGTGGGAAGCTGGGCTGATGGAGGAAAGCAAAGAGAAAAGGCCCTTACTTTGAGCCTCCTCCATCAAGCATCACTGGCCAGCTCAGAGCTGGAGCCTCAGCCAGACCTCTGGGTGGGACAGGGCCAAGGGAGGGGCTTCGAAACTTGAACTAAAGATACAGCGGAATGCAATGCATGGTCTTGAATTGTCTTTAGCTATAAAGCATTTGCAGCCACCACCTGTCTGTCAGTGGAGGCTTGCATGTTGCTGTGATGTTGAACAGGTTTCAGCAGAGCTTCCAGACCAAGACAGACTAGGAAGAAAGTCCTGGAAATCTACTTTCAAAAGTCAGCCAGTGAAAACCCTATGGAGCAAAACAGTCCGATCTTCGACTAGTCATGGGGATGGTGCAGGACTGGGCAACGTTTCGTTCCATTGGGCATGGGGTTGCCATGAGTCAGTGACTGACTAGACACAGCTAACAACATAAAGCACATTATTGGGAATTGGCAAAATCTGAAAAGGGCCTGTAGATTTCAGTATTGTATCCATGTTAATTCCCTGTTTCTGATTATCAAACCTTGGTTATGTAAGAGAATGTCCTTGTGTTTAAGAAATAGACATTCAGTATTTGGGGTAAATGGGGCATCAGAAAAAAGTTCACAAATGGTTCACAAATGGTTCAGGAAAAAATATGTTTATTTATGGCCCCCGGACTCTCTGTCAGCCCAGCACTAAAATCATTCCTGAGGCCAATTCTTCAGTCAAAGGTTAGACTGGACTATGGGACATAAAATGATACTCGTGAAGGGTGTGCTTCTTAGCTCAAGTGGATACATGAGACTGAATGGGCAGCTCCTGTCCAGAGGTGAGATGAGAAGACAGAGATGGTCAGGAGCTGGTTAAATGGACACAGGAAATCCGGGGTAGAAAGGAGAAGTGTGCTGTCACAGTAATAGGGAGAGCAGTTAGGGTCACATAACAATGTATGTATAAATTTTTGTATGAGAGACTAACTTGAACTGTAAACTTTCACTTAAAGTACAACAATGAAATAAAATTTTAAAAATGTATTTATTTAGGGAGAAGAGGAAAAAGCAAACTTGGTGAATTTAAGATTTGGGGAATCTGGGTGAAAGGTATATGAGAATGTACTGTTCTTAAAACTTCTCTGTAAGTCTGAAATTGTCAAAATAAAGTTAAGGAAAAAAACTCAAGGGAAACATGTACCTGGGAAGATATAAAACAGAGCTCATTCTCCGAAGGATTCGTTCCTTTTCCCCTCCTTCCCCTTCCCAACTTTTCTTCAAATCAACTAGGTCTCACTTGGCTGCAGTACCCACACCGTGCTAATGAAAGTAAATAATGAACAGCTAATTGACTGCGTGCACAGTAGATAATCGGCTCACTCAGCCTTCAATAACCCTATGGAGGCAGATACTATTTGGGATGGTTAATGTTATGTGTCAACTTGGCTAGGCTATGATTCCCAATGATATGGAAGATACTATGTAATCACCTTCCATTTTGTGATCTGATGTGATCAGCCAGTTAGTTGAAAGGGGGGTTTCCTTAGGGGTGAGTCCTGCCTCCAATATATAAATGGATGTTCTGGTAAAGCTTGCTTGCCCTCTGCCCTCTGCCCAACCTCTGATTCTTGGGATGTAAACCTGCAGAAGTCTCTGGCCTACTGCCTGACCTGCAGATTTTGGATTCACCAACCCCCGCAACCCTGTTAGCCAGGAGAGGCCTCCAGCCTGCCACCTGACCTGTAGATTTTGTGTTCCTCAGCCCCTGCGACCATATGAGCCAGTAGAGAACTTCAGCCTGTCACCTGACCTATGGATTTGGGAATGCCAGCCCCCGTAATTACATGAGCCATTTCCTTGAAGCAAATTTCTCTTTGTATATATTTACATACACTTCACTGGTTTTGCTCCTCTGGAGAACCTAGACTAAGACCCTGTTGCTTTCCCATTTTACAGATGAGTAAACAGGCACACAGAAATTCAGTAGCTTTTATGACCAGTATTTAAGTCAAGCAGTCCAACACTAGAGTCTAGTCCTGTTTGAGGTACTAATGAACTAGGCCAGGGCCAAGAGCTTTCTCAGAGTACCCCCTCTCAAGACATAACTAAAGTGTGGCACATAAATTGCGTGCTGTGGCTGCCGCTGGGGGGGGGGGCGCTAAGGCGGGGAGGGGTGCTAACAAGCAGTTTCTATTGACCATTGCAGTTTCCATCACCAGCTGTGAAAGATCATTCAGTAATTTAAAACTAATGGCCCCAGGCGATATTTTGCCCCAGTCCCATCACCCTTGACACCTTTTCCTCCCCATCATCATCGCTCTCTGGGTCTTGCACTGGTTAGGCCCCCAAAAGGAAGCCTGACTGGCAGAATTAGAGTTCAGTGCCCCACCTGCTTCCTCCCTGCTTGAGATACCGAGGTCAGTAGAGGCAGAGGCCAAAAGACTTGCTGGGCTTTATTCCGATGCATCAAAGTCATCAGCAAAAAGACAACAGTGTTAGCAGGGGCAGGCTTCAGACAGTTGCAGGCCAGACCTGCACTTCCCAGGTGTGGCTCTGCCCAGGCTGCCCAGGACCTAAGGTGGCCCGCCAGTGCTCACTTCTTGGCCGCTTTTATGGCTGACTTGGTGACTTTGCCGCCAGTAGCTGCTTTTTTCTCCACGGCCTTGATGACCCCGACAGCCACTGTCTGCCTCATGTCACGCACAGCGAAGCGACCTAGGACATAGGATGTGGAGAAATAAGTGGGGAACCCTGCCAGGGCAAGAGCTACAACACGCCAAAAGCCAAACCCATTGACGTGGAGTAGATGCGTACTCACAGGGATTGTAAAGGACACAGTAGAGCTGCCCCATAGGGTTTCCAAGCCTGTAATCTTTACGGAAGCAGACTCCCACATCTTTCTCCCACGGAGTGGCTGGTGGGTTTGAACTGCCAACCTTTCAGTTAGCAGCCAAGCACTTAACCACTGTGCCACCAGGAACTCAAATGAACCAAAAAAAAAACCAAAACAGAAAGACCAGTTGCCATCGAGTTATTCCACCTCATGGCGACTCCATGTGTGTCAGAGTAGAACTGTGCTCCATAGGGTTTTCAATGGCTGATTTTTTGAAAGTAGATTGCTCTGAGTGTACTCAACCAACCTTTAGGTTTACAGCGAGCATGTTAACCTTTTGTACCCCTCAGGGACTATGTCAAGTGAGCCAAGTACATGATAATTTTAGTCATACATTTAATCCTCCCAACAACTTATAGTAGATCTCATTTTACAGGTGAGGAAACTGAGGCAGAGAAGTCGAAGGTCACTTGGCTATAATAGTTGAAAACCTGGAAGTCTCACACCACACCTTATAGTCTTAGCTGCTCGACTCTCCTGCTTCCATCTGTGCAGTAAAGACTAGAGGGAAAGTTTTGCTTTTGGTGTACCCAACACACTACCATTCTAATGCTCCCAGCATTCAAGCACCTAGCACCTTCTCTGTGCCCATCACAACCCATCTGCAGATGGATCTCACACCAAATGTGAATGTGGCAGTGGCTTCTCAAGGGGATTCTTGAATGCACCCCTTACTTCAAGTTGTAGAGGGAAAGGCGTGGCATCTGGCTTTGAGCCTCACAGTATTTTTGGCAAGGGCAGAAGGAACTAACCCAGCATCACAAGATTCATGTGGCAGCCTCTCTGGCCCATCTCTCAGATTAGTGTTGTTTAAAACTCACTCCCGGGAGAATTTAACTGGGAGCCCCTTAGGACAGGGACTTGTTCTCCTTGTTTATTAGTAACTATCTAACATCTAGCACAGAGCCTGGCATAGAAGCTCACATAAAAGTGCCTCCAAAACCTAAAAACCCATTGCTGTCGAATCAATTCTGACTCATAGCGACCCTATAGGACACAGTAAAACTGCCCCATAGGATTTCTGAGGCTGTAAATCTTTATGGAAGTAGACTGCCACACTTTATCCCACGGAACAGCTTGTAGGTGCCAACCGCCAACGCTTTGGTTAGCAACCAAGCACTTAACCACTGTACCACCAGGGCTCCTATAGAAGTGCCTCCTCCTATAAATTTATGTTCAGAATGTTCTAGGTGAGTGGTTCAAGCCCAGCCATGCATAGGGTACCTAGACAGTCTAATAAATGGATTCCTGAATTCCACACTTAAAAACAGTTAAAAGGCAATATTTTTGTTACATATATTTTACTACAGAAAAAAAAATTTTTAATTAAAAAAAAAAAAAGAAAGAAAGAAAGAACTACTAGGTCCTGTTAAAAGGATCCAGGAGCCAATTAGAGGGAATTCCTATTGGCCAAAGATGGAACAATTTAAGCATTAAGAAAGTAAGTAAAATAATTAATTAAAGGCTCAGTAAATTGAAATATAAAAATGTATATAAATCTGTGAGTTCATAATGGTACCTAAAAATAAATAAATAAATGAAACAACAACAGCAAAATACCCAAAGAACCCATGAGTCACCTTTGAAGGTTGCTAGGGCACCATCTCATTATTCTGGCAACTCATAAATAGAAAGAATTAAATACTTAAATACTTTAGAAAGAAAAAAAAAAAAAAACGGACTCTTAGGCTACAGCCTTGACCTGGTAAATCTATTGGGGTCTGGGCCCTGGGTTTCAGAGGCTCCACCAGTGATTCTGCTAATCAACCAGGTTTGAAAACCACTGCACTAGAGAACAAGAAGAAAAAAAAGTCCCTACTAATCCCTGCTGTATTCACCTTCTCTCTACTAGTGCTTTGAAAACTTCGATGTGCATTGCAATCACCTGGGGATCTTGTTAAAATGCACGTTCTGACTCAGCAGGTCCAGGTGGACCCTAAGATTCTGTATTTCTAACCAACTCCCAGGTGATATTCGTGCTGCTGGTCCACGGACCACACTTTGAGTAGCAAGGCTCTAAAGTGGCCCCTGACTTACTGTGTGACACCTGGCAAGACTCTTCCCCTTTCTAGGCCCTTCTAACCTGGCACTCAGACCCTTGTGTCCGGGCTCTGCTCCCTGGTTCAGGGGTGACAAACTGGTCAACTGGATCCCTGGACCCAGGAGGAGGAAAGGGCAGTCCCAGATGTCCAGATGGTGTTGAGACTCACCAAGGGGTGGGTACTCTGAGAAGCTTTCCACGCACATGGGCTTGCATGGGATCATATGGATGATGGCCGAGTCCCCAGACTTCAGGACTTTGGGGTTGTCTTCAAGCTTCTTGCCTGAGCGCCGGTCGATCTTCTCCTTCAGCTCAGCAAACTTGCAGGCGATGTGGGCTGTGTGGCAGTCCAGAACTGGGGAGTAGCCAGCTGCAATGCTGCCGGGGTGGTTGAGAATGATCACCTGGAGCACAGGATGGGGCGGGGAGGAAGATAGGAGAGGGCATTAGCCCAGCAACCTCCAAAGGAGGTGGCCCTAACTAGCTAAGCGGCCTGGCACCTTGGACACACTTTAAATTAAGGTGAACATGTGAGTGTTTATGGGATATACCAAGTTCCGTGCTAAGCAAGTCTTGTGTGTTCCAAGTTCATTTTCACAGCAGCCCTATGAGGCACACACAAGCATGATTATCCCCTTTTTTTTTAAACAAGCAAACTGAGAGTCAGAGAGACGAGTAACTTGCTCCAGGCTTCACAGTTAGAAAGTGGCAGAGCTGGGCGTGAGAGACACTAACGCCTACAGCACCACCAGCAGTTCCCGTCAAGCCAATGCCGACTCATGATGACCCCATGTGTGTCAGAGTAGAACGGGGCTCCATAGGGTTTTCAATGGCTGACTTTTTCAGAAGTAGACTGTCAGGGCTTTCTTCCGTGGTACCTCTAGGTGCACTTGAATTTTCAACCTTTTAGTTAGCAACTGAGCGCATTAACTATTTGCACCACCCAGGGGTTTCCAAACCTACACACATAGATGTTATTGTGTGTACCCCCTCCCCCGTTTAGAAAAATGAATTACAATAGCAGCTACCTAATTTGTTAGGTGGCCCCAGGTCAGCTGTTTTACAAGTCACCACCTCATTTAATGACCTCAAGACTGTTGCAAGGTAGAGCCCGCCTTCACTGGGATATTAAGCATGTACCAGACACTGCATTAAGCAAGGGCTTCATACTCTAACTCAGTGGGCCAATGAACCACCTGAAAGCTTCAAATAGACAGATTCCCAGATCCAACCCAGACCTATCCAACCAACCAGTTGCCATTGAGCGGATTCTGACTCATGGTGACCATGTGTTACAGAGTAGAACTGCTCCATGGGGTTTTCAAGGCTGTGACATTTTGGCAGCAGATTTCCAGGTCTTTCTTCCAAGGCACCTCTGGGAGGGTTTGTATTGCCAACCTTTCAGTTAGTAGTTGAATGCTTAACCATTTGTGCCACTAGGGACTCTGCCACCCAGACCTACTGAATCAGAACCACCAGGGAGAGTCATAGGAATCCGTGATTTTAAAATACTTCTGGGTGATTCTGTTCCATCTGGTTTGAGTGGGAACTAACAGGATCAGAGAAGTTCACTGTCAGGTTCAAGGTCACACAGCAAATAAGTGGCAGAGTCAAGATTCCAACCCAGGCAGTCTGACTCCACCTCTATTATGGTGAAGAGTCCATCATGGAGCAGAAACTCACTGACCGTGTCCTGAATGACCCGGTGACCCATCCTGTTCCTAGGACAGTGTGGCCGCTTCAGAAGGAAGCTCCTAAATGGACTTTCTCACCTGAGAGAGGAAGCTCCCCACCTCCGAGGGCGGGTCGTTCTTGCTGTCCCCTGTCACGTTGCCCCGCCTTATGTCCCTCACTGACACATTCTTCACATTGAAGCCTACGTTGTCACCGGGCAGGGCCTTGGCCAAGGCCTCATGGTGCATCTCTACAGACTTGACCTCCGTGGTGATATTGCAGGGGGCAAAGGTCACTACCATGCCCGGCTGGAGGAAGCCTGTTTCTACTCGGCCCACAGGTACAGTGCCAATGCCTGGAGGGACAGAGCCACCAGGACTATCAGAGGCCAGCTCTCACTGGGTCCTCAACCCCAGGTATCCCAACACAGCATATACTCACCCCCAATCTTGTACACATCCTGCAGGGGCAGCTGCAGGGGCTTGTTGGTGGGGCGGGCAGGGGGAATGATGGAGTCCAGCGCATCCAGCAATGTAAAGCCTGTCACATTCCCTTCCTTCCTGGTGATCTCCCAGCCTTTGAACCAGGGCATCTGGAAAAGCCACCGAAGAACAAATATACAGTTCCCTCAGCTGAGAGAGAGACCCTGGCTCTGTCTCAGGCACCAGCCTGCAACTGACATGAGACCTCAAGCAATTTCTTCATGCATTTTCAGTTTTAGCTTTCTCACCTGTAAAATAGTGTTATCACCACCTACCTCACAGGTCCTTGTCAAGACATAAAAGACCACACACAAGCCACCAAGCACAATGCTTGACACTTACTACACGACCACTAAATGGCAGCAATTATTCCAAAGCTCACAGACACTGCCCCTGAGTTGACCCAATGTATTTCAGGAAGCAGACATTGCTAGAATCTGAACAGCCCTTTGATCTCTTTCTATCTGCTCATTTCACAGATGGGGAAACTGAGGCCCGAAGAAGGGAAGGAACTTGTTGAAGTTATAGCAAGTTAAATAAGCATCAGGAATAAGAATGAAAACCAGACCTCAATGCTCCAATACTCATACCTTTTAAAAACTAAGACTTTCCCCAACAGAGATGCCTTGAAGAACGTGCTTCAGGGTCTAAAGCCTGTTCCCAGCTGTGGTATAAAGCAGGCCACCCTCTTTGTGCCTACCTGATAAGTGGGAACAGCTAGCACAGGTGTCCCTGGATGGTGAAGATGGTTAAGTGCTTAGCTGCTAACCAAAAGGTTGAAGTTCCAGTCTACTCAGAGAAAGGCACCTCAGAAGAAAGGCCTGGTAATCTACTTCTGAAAAATCAGCCATTAAAAACTCCATGGAAGGAACCCCTGAAGCTATGGTCCCCAGATGCTCTGCTAACCCAGAACTGAAACCATTCCCAAAGCCTACTTTTCAAACAAAGATTAGACAGGCCTATAAAACAAAAAATTAATACATGTGAGGAATGTGCTTCTTAGTTCAACCAAATACATGAGATCAAATGGGCAGCTCCTATCCAAAAGCAGGATGAGAAGGCAGGAAGGGACAGGAACTGGATGAATGGATACAGGGAACCTGGGGTGGAAAGGGGGAGTGTGCTCTCATATTGTGGGGATTGCAACCAATGTCACAAAACGATATGTGTATACATTTTTGAATGAGAAATTAAGTTGAGCTGTAAACTTTCACCAAAAGTACAATTAAAAAAAAAAAAAACAACTATGAGCACAGTTCTACTCTGACACACATGGGGTTGCCATGAATCAGAGCCGACTCAACGGCAACTGGTAAATAAATACTCAAAAGAACATGGACATGAAATCTCCTTATCTCACGAGCTGAAAAGTGTGATGATACTCAGTGTATGGGGAGTGTGATGATACTCAGTGAATGGGGAGTGTGATGATACTCAGTGAATGGGGAGTGTGATGATACTCAGTGAATGGGGAGTGTGACAGGTACTCAGTGTATGGGGAAACAGGCACTAAAGCTTCAGGGTTCTCTTCTGATGTCATCTTAGATTTTCCCTTGGCCACCCAATATAAAGCAGCTCTCCCACGCTATGCTCCTTCACATTTCTTTAGATTTTTCTTCTCAGTACATGCCACCATATGCCATATACTTCCCCCACGAGACTGTAAGAGCCATGAGCAAAGTTGCATCTCATTCATTGTTGTGCCCTCAGCACCAAGGACAGTGCCCAGCATGTGAACTCTCGCATACCAGATAAATGAATAAACACACTGAGCGCGGCAGTTCTAATCTTTCTCAAGGGCAATCGGGCAGTATGTGTCAGATGTCCCCAAAATAACGCCTACTCTTTGTTTCCTTAGCAATTTATTTTAATTAGATTACCAAGGATATATACAAAGATTTATTTATCAGGATACTTATGGCAACTTCTAATAAAATTAGAAACAATATACTATTGCTTAACTGCACTGTACCTCAGTTTTCTCACCTTAAGTGGACATAAAATGCCTTCGTCATGGGCTTCTGTATATGGAAAGCTCTTGGCCAGGTGTCTAGCACATAATGACTCAAGTCATTAACCACATTTTCATTTAATAATAGATGTGGCGAAACAAATGACTGTACCTCCATGAGATACAATACAGCCATTGACTATTCAACATGTTTAAGCGGCAAGGAAAATTAAGAAAATAACAAGTGTTATAGAACAGTATGTGTAGTTTGAGTCCAGCTGTGAATACCTAGAAAGACCTGTACAAAAACTACGTTAACTCTGTATTATGGGATTATGTTTCATATCTCATTATAGACATGGTAGATATTACTTCTGTCATCAGAAAAAGATAGCTATGTACATGTGGAAGAAAATGCTAAGAATATTCTCAATTAAGGAAAGGTAGGCTTTAGGTAAATGTAATAAGTGACAGCAATTAGCATTAGAGCACCAACTTTACATAATTTGAGCACCCACGTAGGCTCTCTCATGTCATTCTCATACCCCCAGTGAAGTGAGTCCTGAGTCCAGAGCATGAATGACTCACTCACTCCTTTACTGTGGGAAAGGGATGGAGCTGGGATTGAACCCAGGTCTGACCCCAGAGCTAGACTTCCTTGGTAGTGAGACATTCATCTAGGAATATTGAACCTTACTAGATTGTGGGATCCATGAGCACAGGGACTGTATCTTAGACATATTAATATTGCCCCCACACTGCCAGAATTCTAGAACCTACAAGCGCTATCTAATAGAACTTTCCTCAATGACAGAAACGGTTTATAACTGTGCTTATGTGGTAGCCACTAGCCATACGTGGCTGTTGGGCACTTGAAACATGGCTAGTGTGACTGAGGAATTGAATTTTTATTTTATTTATTTTTAATTAATTTAAATTAAAATGGCCACATGCAGCTAGTGGCTACCATATTGGATAGTACAGCTCTATGTTTAGTAGTCATGCGGTCTTGAGTATATACAACCGCTGTTTATTCATCTGTGACATGGAGACTGTATCACATGGAGATGGAGATCATTCACAGTGCCTGGCCCATAAGCACCCTGTCAATCCTAGATATTATAGTAAAAGCACAAAGATTTAAGTGGGAAAGTTTCATTTCATTGGCCTTGGCCCAACAAGTCCTCACCTTGCTGCTGGCAGCCAGCATGTTGTCCCCGTGCCAGCCCGAGATGGGCACAAAGGCCACAGCCTCAGAGTTGTAACCAATCTTCTTGATATAGGATTTCACCTCCTTGGTGATCTCCTCAAAGCGTGCACTACTGTAAGGCGGCTCAGTGATGTCCATCTTGTTGACTGCCACGATGAGCTGCTTCATACCCAATGTATAGGCCAGCAGTGCGTGCTCACGGGTCTGCCCATTCTTGGAGATGCCAGCCTCAAACTCGCCTACACCGCTTGCCACAATCAGCACAGCGCAGTCTGCCTGGCCCCAGGGACAGAGGAAGGAAGGCCCAGCTCAGACCTGGCCTGGGATACCCGCTGCTCACCCCCTAGCAGGGCTGGGGCCACCCTGGTGGTACCTGGGATGTGCCTGTGATCATGTTCTTGATGAAGTCACGGTGACCTGGGGCATCAATGATGGTGATGTAGTATTTGCTGGTCTCGAACTTCCACAGGGAGATGTCAATGGTGATGCCGCGCTCCCGCTCTGCCTTCAGCTTGTCTAGCACCCAGGCATACTTGAAGGAGCCTTTACCCATCTGGGCCAGCAGTGGGAGGGAAAACCCTAGGGTCACCTCCATTGCCAAGCCAGGTAAGCATTGACCAAGAAGAAAGTTCCCAAATAAGTTGGAGTCAGAGGGGAAGTAACAAGGCAATGAACAGAAGTGCCTTTGTTTTGTATCTTAATTTTTTCAATCGAATGTATTGCTTGTATAATTCAGTTTGTTTTTTTTTTTTAAGAGCAAATTTTAGAGTCAAAGTGACCTAGGGTCATATCATAAAGTGCCTAGCCTGTCACGTGGGCCTGGCACATAATCAACAAGCCCTCAAATTAGTAACAGCAGCAAACACTTCAGTAATGCTGACCATGTACTTGGCGCTGTTTTAAGCACTTAACAGATTATTTTATTTAATCCTCGTAACAACTCAGTGAAGTAGCTAGTTTTATCTCCATCTTACAGATAAAGAAACAGAGAAATTCAATAACTCACCCAAGATCATACAGCTAATAAGCTGCACAGCCAGCATTTGAACCAAAGGGTTGACTCTAAAAATTCAAGCTCTTAACCGCTATCCTATAGTAAATGGGAGCTTGGTAAACTGAACTTCTTTCTGCACTGGTAAAAATGAGGATAATAAAGTCATAGCATCTACAGGTTACCATATTGATTAAGGGTAGACTCTACCCCTTGCCAGCTGCAAGACCCTAAGCATGTGTTCATCTCAATTCTAATTAGAATTCTACACTAGACCTTGGGGGCATAGTGGGGAATAAGAAAGACCAGAGACTGGTGACTTCCTCAAGAAAATGAATTAGGTCATTAACAGATAGGACTAGAACCCAGGTGTCCTGATTTTTTCTACTATAGAAACCTATATAAAGTCCATCCATTAGATAAAGCAGTTCTCAAAGAGTGGTCCAGGGACCCATGGTGTGGGGGTCCCTGAGACTCTTTGGGGTTTAAAACTAACCCAGTTGCTGTCAAGTCAATTCCACCTCATGGAGACCCCATGTGTGTCGGAACAGAACTGTGCTCCATAGGGTTTTCAATGGCTGAGTTTTCAGGAGTAGGTTGCCAGGCCTTTCTTCTGAGGCACCTCTGGATAGACTCAAACCTCCAACTTTTTGGTTAGCTGTCAAGCACATCACACGTTTGCACCTCCCAGGGACTGCCTTGGAAGTTTACAAGGTCAAAACTAATTTCATAATAATACTAAGACATTATTTGCCTTTCTCCCTCTCAATTTCTCAGGAGTGGACAGTGGCATTTTCTAGAGACTACATGACATGTAATATTGCAACAGATTGAATGCAGAAGCAGATATGGAATCCAGCTATCTTCTATTAAGCTAGACATTAAAGAACAGCAAAAATATAAATCAATGTCACTCTTCTCATTTAATTTTTCTTGTTTTGGAAAATACGTATTTTTCGTAAAAATGTGATTTTATGTTACTATGTAAGGAGTTTATTACTGGTATTTTTAAGTGAATTAAATATTTTTAAAACTCCATTTTAATTCTGAATATGGTAAATATAGATACAGCTCATAAAAAAAGCTCTTTGAGTTCATTTAAGAGTGGAAAGGTTTCCTCAGACCAGAAAGTTTGAGAACCACCACGTCAGGTGATTTGTGGGGGCTATGAGCCAGTCAGTTTTTTCTCAGGGTTTCCTTAACACCCCCCTGCCACACAAGCACCCCACAACAATTCAGATTACACCTCAGGAGGCCAAGACTAGGAAAACAGGATCTATGTAGCTGAGTGGCACTGATTTACAACATGTTGCTAACTTGTTTCAACTCTCCCTGTTTTTCACTTCTGCAGCAGCTGGGTCTCCAGACTGCTCTCATCTTGTTGAGAGACTTCTTCAACTCTCTCCATGATTTTCCATTCACTTCCATGGTTCTCCTTTCTGCACAGGCTACTGTTTCTCCACCATCCCCAGGGCTCTGCTCCTCACTTTTTTCCAAAGCACACACCCAGCTCACTCCAGTGGCTTCACAATTTCCAGCCCAGTCTCTGCCCTGAGCTCCAGATTTCAATATCCAGCTGCCCCCGGGAAATCAGCACAGAAGGCCCCATGGATGCCTCAAATTTCACACATCTAGGACAGACTTGTTCCAACCCCAGACCAGCTCTGCTTCTGGAATTCACTAACCATCTGATTTCTGAAGCCAGAAACTTGGGAGTCACCCTTTTCTTTCTCCCTTACCTTCTTCCCAGTGCTAACCTCTAAGTTCTGTGGGTTCCCTGCCTCCATGTTCCTGGAGTCCATAGGTTTCACCCATCCACTGTTGTTGCCTGCACCCAGGCCTCCATCCTTGCTCTCCTGGATCAGCTGTAACAACTTCCTAGATGGCTTCTCAGCACCCAGTGTTGGGCCGTGTTCTTCCTGCGCTGCGGCCAGAGTACACTTCCTCAAAGACATGTCTGATCCTGTCCCTCCTGTGCTCATCTCCTTCAGTGCTTCCCACTGGCTGCAGGGAAAGCAGCCAAGCTCCTTCACAAGGCACACGAGCCTGCACCCCGAAGCTCACCAGACACCTACTCTTCATCTCAGGCACCCTGCGCCCCTGTTCTGATGTCCTCGTGGCTCACGGACACCCTCACCCATTCTTCAAGGCTCAGAGGAGGTCCCGTCCTCTGGAAAGCCTTCACGGCCTCCCAGGCCGTGTTCACGGTCCCTGCCCTGGACTCGTACAGCACCCACACTGTTGCCGAGCTTGCCGTGTGACATAGGGTGTGTGACTGCAAGTTCCTGGGGAGCAGGGCCTGTCATGTCCACCACTGTGTCCCCAGGGGCTACCCCAAGGTCCATAGTAGATGCATGGCAAAGAATAGATCCTTTCCTCCTTTTAAACTGGGTGATGCTGGCACCTTTACCTCCTAAAATGAAGTGTAGCATCTTATGTCACACTAGTATTTAAACCTGGTGCCACTCTCCTTATGCAATCCAGGCAAGCTACTCAACCCTTCTAAGACTCATTTGCCTCACGTGGAAAATGGTGGCAACACCACCTGCCTGTTGTGATTGAGATGGAAAGCACCTACCAGCCCAGTAGGGGCACAGCTGACGGGGACTGCCCCCTCCCCACCATGAGGAATCCCACCACTTCGTTCCTGAAGGCTGGAAGTGGCTCTCTACCCTGGACCTCAGGCAGAGCAGCCTCACCTCCATCGCCTCCTTCTCGAACTTCTCGATGGTCCTCTTGTCGATGCCCCCACATTTGTAGATGAGGTGCCCAGTGGTGGTGGATTTGCCTGAATCCACATGGCCGATGACCACGATGTTAATGTGAGTTTTATCTTTGCCCATGGTGGGGGCTGCGAGGAGAGAGGAGGACAGGCTCAGGGGATACATTGACTATCCCCTGCCCCCAACCCATCTTCCTTGGCACTGGACCACGTGGCCAGAGGACAGGAGGGAAACAGTGGACCAGGAAGGCAGGCGGCGGGGTGGGGGGTGGG
>NW_004443984.1:6052829-6129628 GCF_000243295.1 Trichechus manatus latirostris
TGGGGGGTGGGGGGGACAACACTTCTCACCTGCTGGGAGAATGCTCAAACCTCTCCCCTACCCAGCCCCAAAGAAGAACTACCTCCTGAGCTGGGAGGAGCCTCACACCACAACTCAGCGACAGCAGCCAACCGCTCAACGGGCCCCAAGCCCTTTTACACATTGCTGCTTGCATCCAGGCATCCTCATTGGCTCCCAAGGCCCTCGGGACGCTTGTGGGAAAAACCCAGAGGTCTCTAGTGTTTCAGGTGGGGAAGGGAGTGAGCCAGGTGACTTCCTGGAGGAGGTGGCTCTGGGCTTTGAGATATTGATTGCTACCTCCTTTCTTCCCCCCAGACTGGGCACTAGGAGGTGGCCCCAGGGTCAAAGGCAGGCTTGGGGGTGAGGGAAAGCAGGAACCTGGGGTCTGGAGAGGACCCCGGACTTCCTCCCCTTGCAGTTGTTAGAATTTACATTTGCATTTGCTAATGGTGCTGGTTAGGGACCAATTCTGAGAACCACTAGTAGAGCAGTGATTCTCAAATTTATTATATATAAGAATCACCTGGGGATCTTGTTAAACTGTAGATTCTGATCCAGTATATCTGGGGTGGAAATGCAAATTCTCAACAGAGGTTCGAACCGGAATGAACTGGTTTGAAGCCTTGCTTTCATGTTCTGGCAGCCATTCAGGGGTGTGTATCCGAGGTGGGGGGGAGATGGAGAGAGGGTGTGGGGACTCAAACTCTTGACATATCTGCCTCCTGGGTCATCCTGAGCATCATGAACCATCTGTCTCCAGCAGACAGCACAGAGCCTGACCCGTGGTAAACCTTACTGAATTTATTGAGTGAATGAATAATGGCCAAGAGAAAACTGCTTACCATCTTCCAGGCCCTGACCTTAAGCACTGTAGGCACCATCTCCTTTATGTTACTACTCCATGGACAATGAGGAGACTGAGGGTCAGAGAGGTCTGCTCAGGTTTTACTGTCTAGTGACTGAATCGCAGAGAGCGGCTATCATTCACCCCCTTTTGGAGAGATGAAACTGAAGGCAGGAGCAGGACCACCTGTTAGAAAGAGCAGAACTATTAGCAGAGACAGAAAGGGCCACATAAACCAGAGACTTCATCAGCCTGAGACCAGAAGAACTAGATGGAGCCCAGCTACCACCAATGACCACCCTGACAGGGAACACAACAGAGAGTCCCTGATGGAGCAGGAGAAAAGTGGCGTGCAGGACTCAAATTCTAGTAAAAAGACCAGACTTAATGGTCTGACTGAGACTGGAGGAACCCCAGAAAGCATGGCCCCTGGTCTCTCTGTCAACCCAGAACTAAAACCATTCCCGAGGCCAACTCTTCAGACAAAGATTAGACTGGACTATGGAACATAAAAGGATACTCGTGAAGAGTGTGCTTCTTAGCTCAAGTAGATACATGAGACTAAATGGGCAGCTCCTGTCCGGAGGTGAGATGAGAAGGCAGAGAGGGTCAGGAGCTGGTTGAACAGACATGGAGAATCAGGGGTGGAAAAGAGGAGAGTGCTGTCACAGTATAGGGAGAGCAATTAGGGTCACATCACAATGTGTAATTTTTGTACGAGACCCTAACTTGAAATGTAAACTTTCACTTAAACTACAACAATAAACCAAAAAAAAAGAGCAGAACTAGGAATGGAATGCAAGTTGTTCCCCGACTGAAGAATCTTAGCTGGAGCCTAGCTTTGCCTCTCCGTGAGTGAGCGACTGAGGAAAGGACTGAAGGTACTGACTCCGGCCCCACCCCCACTCATCTCTGTGGTCCCAGCACCCAGCACAGGGTTGTTGAATGAGTAGGCTCAGACCTCGGGGGAAGTGTAGCAGTAAGTTGAGCTGGAGAGGGTCTATCTCCCCATGGGGAAGGGCGGCCTTCAGGGTTGAGGGTCAGAGCTATTGGACTGTAATCTGAGGGCAGTACAGTGCCTGCATCCTCCAGAGGTTCTAGAATAATCCACACATTCGTTCCTGAGGGCCAGGTACTGTGCCTGGAAACCAGCCTGATGCGGAGAAAGTTTCCAGAAAGTACAGACATTTGAGACAGGCAGGATTAGAAGCCTGGCTCTGCCGCTTGCCTTGGATGGGTCCCTCAGCCCCTCCCTCTGAAGCTCGGCTTCCACCTACCTTTTGGTATTGCCAAGTTCAAAGAGATAAAACACCACCTCCATACATTATAAATAGTGATGATGCTGATAATGTTGTTGTCGTTAGCTGTCATGGAGTCAGCCCTGACACATGGCGACCCCATGAACGACTAAAGGAAATGCTGCCCGTCCTGCACCATCCCCATGATCCGTTGCAGATCAGACCATTGTGATACATAGCATTTTCATTGGCTGATTTTCGGAAGTAGGTTGCCAGGCCTTTCTTTGTAGATGCTGATAATGTTACTGTTAGTTGCTGTTGAGTGGATTCTGACTCATGGTGATCCTATCTGTTTCTGTGCCCGGTAAGGTTTTTAAGACTATGACCTTTTGGAAGCAGATCGCCAGGCCTTATTTCTGAGGTGCCTCTGGGTGGGTCTGAACTGCCAACTTTTCTGAGTACCATTGAGTCCACCCAGGGACTCCTTTGATGCTGATAATAACCACCCCCCCCAAAAAAAACTAAACCCATTGCTAAACTGATTCCAACTCATAGCAACCCTATAAGACAAAGTAGAACTTCCCCATAGGGTTTCCAAGGAGCAGCTGGTGAATTCGAACTGCCAGCCTTTTGATGACAAGTTGAGCTCTTAATCTCTGCACCACCAGGACTCCGATGCTGGTAATAAATAAAAAGAAATTAAACCCATTGCTGTCAAGTTGATTCCGACTCATAGTGACCCTATAGGACGGAGTAGAACTTCACCATAGAGTTTCCAAGGAGCGCCTGGTGGATTTGAACTGCCGACCTTTTGGTTAGCAGCTGTAGCTCTTAACCACCTCGCCAGTAATAGATTCTTTAAAACTTAAGGCAAAATAGAAACACATGGGGGCGCTGTAACCACAAACCACAGAGAAAAATGTTAAAACCAGGGCAAGTTTCTGGGGAGTTGATTGGGGGTATGTCATTCCAACACTTTCCTTTTACATGGACCAGTTCTGGTCCTTCCCCTTAGAATACAGGTGGTAGTAGAGAAAATTTTGTGAGTGGGTGGTTGGATAATATATCTAATTTCAGTTTCATCTAAACTTTGCTTTTCACAAATTATTTCGCATTTGGGAGGGGAGTTAACAGAATTTCATGGCTATAACGCCCATAAATTCATAAAAGGAAAAGTGAGGCCCTAGTTATGGCCTTACAGGTCATGCTTCTGGGAGTATCTGTGGAGTGTTGGGAAAAAAAACTGGTTTTGGATCCAAAGATCAGGCTTCAAGTCCTAGCCCCACCACTTCCTGGCTGTGTGATCTTGGGCAGGTCACTTCACCTCTCTGAACCTTATCTTATCAGTGAGAGAGGGAGGATGATAGCTGTTCTCACAAGATTATTGCCATGGTCAGCTGTAAAAGGGCTTTGTAAACTGTAAAGTACTGTAAGAATGTCCTCAACTGGTATTGGTGTATGGAAATATATAGATAGGTGACTAATAAATGGACTCATTATTTGCCCTTATTTGACACCCAGGATCCCTGTTGTTAGGTGCCATCAAGTTGATTTTGCCTCATATCGACCCCACGTAAACTGCCCCATAGGGTTTTCTAGGCTGTAATCTCTATGGGAGCAGATCGCCAGGTCTTTCTCCAGCAGAGCCGGAGAATGTGGGTTCAAACCTCCAACCTTTTGGTTAGCAGCTGAGTGCTTAACTGTTTGCGGCACCCAGGTCTCCTTCCCAATCTACATAGCAGGTCAGAAATTTCTTTTTACCTCTCAAGAGGTCTTTGTGGTATATGTTGGTTTTGAAAACACAGGGATAGGCTTTTTGCCAAATGAAGTTGATAATGGCTTAACTGTCCCCTAAAGTCCCTCTCTGCACCAGTCTGTCATAGTGCCAGAAATTCCACCGTTAGTAATTTGCTACTTAGTTTCCTTTTTTAAAACACCACCAACTATTCCCTCTTCTTTCTTCCTTTCCTCTTTCCAAAGGGTTTTTCCTGCTGGTTTCCTGATTCCTCAAATTCCATTTTTGGGCATTTTGATTTGGCCTAACTCTTGAGCCCCCAGCTAAAACGGCTTCTAGCTCTGAGAAAAGCCAGTATCTGCAACTCTATTAGACTCTCCAGTCTCCAGGGAAGGGATCATGGCTCAGTCACCTTTGTATCCTCCAGGGCCTAGCAAAGGGCCTGGCAGTTGGTAGGTCTTCAGTGAATGCTTGAGGAATTGGCGAGTTTTGTCCAGAATCAGACTAAAGCATCTTTCCATCAGGCCTGCAGCTGGGAATGAAGTAAGAAGATATAAAACAGGGAGGTCATGCTCAATCTGTCACTGACCAGATATCAGAGCTTCACAGGTCTGTCTGCTTTTTTTTTTTAACCTAACACTAAAATTTGGATTCGAAAAAAAATTATTAAAACAACACAAGCACAATATAGAGGTTACAGAAAAACAGAAAGAAGAAAACCAAATTATTCAGACTCCTACTACCACCCACACACTATCACAGCTAAATTAGCGTATTTCTTTCATATTTTTTTCTTTAAAAAAATTCAATTTTTTTTTCAGATTATAAAAGTAATATACATAGGAACGTAAAATGGTCTAGCCACTCTGGAAAATAGTTTGGCAGTTTCTTATAGAACTGCACTTACCATGTGACCCAGCACTGATCCTAGAGAAATGAGAACTTAACTTCATACGAAAACCTGAACACTAACATTCATAGCAGCTTTATTTGTAATAACAAAATACTAGAAACAATCCACATGTCCTTCAATGGGCAAATGGTACATCCATACCATGGAGTACTACTCAGCAATAAAAAGGAATGAACTGTTGATACATGCAACCACCTGGGTGGACCTCAGGCAATTATGCTGAGTGAAAAATGTCAATCTCAAAAGGTTACATACTGTATAAGTCCATTTATATAACATTCTAAAAATGATAAAACTATAGCTCACTGGGCAGCCACAATTTGCCATTCAGTGCAGAAATATTTCCATAGTTTACCAACTAGCATAAGGTCCCTGGGGGGTGCAAACGGTTTGTGCTCAACTACTTACCTAAAGGTTGGCAGTCTGAACCCACCCAACGTCACCACGGAAGAAAGGCCTGTGAAGTGCTTCTATAAAGATAACAGCCCAGAAAGCCCATGGGCCAGTTCTACTCTGCAGCACCCGGGGTCGCCATGAATTGGAATCGACTCAATAGCAATGGGTTTATACCGACAGGTATGACCATTCTGCACATATTAGTTTTAGTTTCAAAAACTAAAATGTTTAAGGATTGCCTCTGCTTCCTCATAAAGTCAGAGCTGGGGTCTCAGTTCCCTGCCCTTCTGGCTGAGCTCAGGTCCTGGGGGCTGGGCTTCGTGAGATAGGTGTCAGTCTGTGCGAGCCCCACAGGACCTGCAGGAGGATGAGGTAGTGCAGGTCTAGCATGGTGGCTGAGGGCACCAGGATGTTGAGCAGGGAGGAGACCAGCAGTCCGTGCCCAAACAAGGATGCCCAGTGGCCTCCAGGATCTGGATGAAAGGTCGCTGTAGGAGAAGGCACTGAGCAGGAGGGGCCATCCAACCTTCTCCACAACACTCTGCGGTTGGTTGATATTCTCCCTGTTTTTCAGATGAGAAAACTGAGGCTCAGAGAGGTGAAGTGACCCATGCAAGGTCACACTGCCTATAAAGGGTGCAGCTGGGATTTGAATACAAGTTTCTCATCTTTGAAGGCCTTTGCTACTAGGCCACCCCCACCCCTAGGCATACACTGTTGATGGATTGAGTCAGGCTGAATAAACATCTCCACCAGCCTTGGAGAGGCAGAGGGGTGGAGGTGTCCTCTGGGAGTTGAGCCATTAGCAGATGAGAT
This sequence comes from Trichechus manatus latirostris, assembly GCF_000243295.1. Taxonomy (NCBI): domain Eukaryota; kingdom Metazoa; phylum Chordata; class Mammalia; order Sirenia; family Trichechidae; genus Trichechus; species Trichechus manatus. The sequence continues at coordinate 6,058,793 of NW_004443984.1, forward strand.
TTGAGTCAAGTTGACTCTCATTACAGGCAATTACTGCAATGTTCCCTATACACACTCTACCTCCAGGTCTTTGCTCTGGCTGGTCCCGCTGCTGCAGCACCCTCCCTTGACCTCCATGTCCAAATCCTGATTCACAAGCCAAAGGACACCCACACTTCGTCCTTCCAACAACCCATCCTGAGAAGTACAGCCACATTTTCTCCTTTCTAGCAATGAAGAGATTCACACTCTTAGAGGGGGAGGTGATGTGACTAAGATCACCCAGCTAGTAGGTTGCAGAGCTGGGATTAGAGTCCAGATCTGAGTCCAGTGAGCTTCCCATCACAGCTTCCTACCCTTCATGGAACCCAATCTTGTAATTAACATCCAACAATCTTGTGAAATAGGTTGGAGACATTATTTTCCTCTTTAACAGATGAGGAAATTGAGACTCAGAGGAGGTAGATAGAATAGTGGTTAAGAGCTTGGACTTTGTGTTTAAGTCCCTGCTGCAGCACTTACATGCTGTGTGACCTTAGGCAAGTGACTTCACTTCTCTGAGCTTCAGCTTCCCATCTGTAAAATAGACTGAATGATAGCACCTACCTCAGGATTTTTTTTGCAATGATTAAATGAGATGAAAGTATCTTACATATTAACTGAGATAACATGTTGGAAAACAATTATCAGGATGGTCACACTTCTTATTTGTTGCCAACTGTTGCTTGCCTGAATGGGAATTTCCTCCTCTCTGAGAACTCATTTCATCTGCCAGAGCTTTTTCTCAGGTCAGGCAACTCTAAGACCCCCAGTCAGGATGGAAACCCTAGGCCCAAGAGAGAAAGAACCTGGGGCAGCTCCTGGCCAGCACCCACAGGGGAACGAGGTGCCTTCGTGTTGGTGGGACAGGCTGCATTAAAGTTCTCAGGTCAAGGCTCTGGGCGTGCATCACTGGAGGCCTTGGTTGTGAGACCAAGCAGTTGCTGGCTACAAGGCCATGCTGGCGAGCTCACCTCTGCGCATTGGGAGTAATTGGACCAAGCAGAGGACATGTATGATGAGCACTGGCCCAATCAGAAGGCGCAGAGCCCTGGAACTGGGGTGGTGCCCCAGGACATCACCCCACCCCAGGCCTTGGAGGCTGGGACTTTGGACTGCAGCACCCCAGCCTCCAAGTCCCCCTTTCTAGTCCCTCCTCTGCATTCCTGCCACAGTATACCTTCTACAACACAGATGTGACCACTCACTGTCCACTCTCAAATTAGCAAGAACTTATGTCCATATGAAGACTTGTACATGAATGTTTTAGTCGCATTAGTCATTGGCATTAGCCAAAAGATAGAAATAACTCAAATGTCCATAAGCGGATGAATGAATAAACACAATGTGGTATATTCATACAATGGAATATTATTTGGCCATAAAAAGGAATGAAGTTATGATACATGCTACTGTATGGATGAACCTTAAAAATGTTATGCTCAGTGAAAGAAGCCAGACACAAAACGTCACATATTGTATGATTCCATTCATATGAAATGTCTAGAACAGGAAAATCTGTAGGGACAGAAAGCGGATTAGTGGTTGCTTAGGGCTGGAGGTGAGGGGAATGGGAGATGTCTTAGTTATCCAGGGCTGCTATAACAGAAATACCATAAATGGGTGGTTTTAACAAACAGAAATTTATTTTCTCACAGTTCAGGAGGCTAGAAGTCTGAATTCAGGGTGCTGACTCTAGGGGAAGGCTTTTTCTCTCTGTCAGCTCTGGAGGAAGGTCTTTGTGTCTTTGAGCTTCTGCTCCTGGGCGATCTTCATGTGGTTTGCCATCTCCCTTCCCTCACCTCTGCTTCTCTTGCTTGCTTGTTTAATCTCTTTTATATCTCAAAAGAGATTGATTTAAGACACACCCTACACTAATCCTGCCTAATTAACATAACAAAGACAACCCATTCCCAAATGGGATTATAATCACAGTCATAGAGGTTAAGATTTACAACACATATTTTAGGGGGACACAATTCAATCCAAAACAGGAGGATAGCTAAAGGATACAGATTTTTTTGTTTTTTGTTTTTTGTTTTGAGGAGATAAAAAACGTTCTAAAATTGACTGTGGTGATAGTTGCACATATCTGTGAATATACTAAAAGCCATTGAATTGTACACTTCAAATGAGTGAATTCTATTGTAGGATAAAAAAAAAGAAAAAACAGCAACAACTGCCGAGTGCCTCTGTCATGGGCTTCCCAAACACACCTCCCCAAGGGGAGCCACAGCTGGGGGCCATGAAGCCTCGGTCAGGCCTGGGGGTGGGAGTGAGAAGTAAGGGGTTTTGGGGGAGTTTCCATTCCCAGCACTAAAGTTCCCAGGAATGCTGAGGGTGAAAGCCCCAGGCAGTGACTGGGCAGCAGCCTGATGGGGGGGGTCTGGCCCAGCCGCCTGGGGGTGGGGTGGCTGCTTAGCCTCCTTGGCTTCCTAAAACCTGGGCAAGAGGGTGTCTGGGAGGGAGGAGGTGGGCAAGGAGAAGCCAGCCACCTGCCACCTGGGGCGGTGGTGGGAGGAAGTGGGACAAGCAGCCTGCCTTCTCCAGCCCTGGTCTCCTCCCTTCCTGTCCAACGGGTCTAGCCTCAGGGCCCGCCTCCCAGTAGAGGAGGTCAGAGGGGGTCAGAGAGGCAGGCTTATCTGACTCCTCGGTGGGCCTGAGACCAGACAGCCAGAGGAGCTGTGGGAAAGGGAGCTGGGCCTTAACCACCCCCTCCAGCATCAGCTAAGGCCGAGGCCGGGGGCGCTTCCCCTCCCAGCTGATCCTCTGTCCAGAACTCTGCAACTATGAGGAAGCTGAGAAGTGAGGAGGCTGAGCAAGGAGCTGCCAGGAGCAATCAAGGAGGAGGGGCTCGCTTAGGGCACCTCTTGGCTTCCTGCTTCCCCAAAATTCACAGCCAGTCTCTGTGTCCCACAACTGCCTTTAAGGCCAGACAGCCCATGGCAGAGGAGCTGGTTCAGGGCCCTAGGTGTGGCCCTACAGGCTGTGCTGTGCACTGCCCAAAGCCAGGGGGCGCCATTACATCGGGGACCACATGTGTCCTGGTGGCTCCCTGCTGCCACCAGTGCCAGACCTGCTTGGGTCCCTTCCCCTCATCCCCTCACTCACAAACCTGACCTCCTCAGCCCTGCGCCCAAACCCATGCTTCATTTACTCATTCATTCATTCAGCAGGTATTTATTAAGTGCCAGAACACTTTGTGTTATATGCTGGGATACAGCAGGGGTCAAGACAATACTCTTGGCTGAAGTCGTTCACGGTCTGGTAGGCAGTGGGGAAGATCAACATTAAGCAGACACATGGAAGCTCGCTTGACAAGCCTCCAATTAACCCACAGCCTGCAGCTAAGGAGACCCCAAATGTTCAAGGTCATTGGGTCCCTCTGCAATCCATCACTGTGCGTCTGTTTTTATCTAGCATTCTGAAACCTGCCTACTACCAGTCCCAATTGTTTCAGAACAAAGGACTTCTACTGAGTAGACACTTTAACCACTTACACGGTTAATGATGAGTACTTGACAGGGGAAGCATGAGTGTGTAACACGGGGATCTGATCCTGCTTTACCAATCTGGGAGGGCTTCCCAGAGGAGGTGACTTATAATCTGAGTTGAGAAGGATGCCTAGGAGTCCACCCAGAGTTGGGGAGGACAAGAAGCCTCTCAGGCCCCCCCACCAACCCCAGCTTGCTCAGCCACAGTCAGACAAGTCACACCCCAAGGCTGTGACCAAAATGTGACACAGAGACACTTTCTCCCTACCCATGCCACATATACACACTCATATACACATGATGACAGACACAGAAATGCTCAGCAGCAGGACCCTGTTGCTCCCCCCTCCCAGCCTCTGTGATTTCCATCAATTCCTTTCTCCCGGCAGTCACACTTTCTGGGTTCAGATTCCAGCTTTGTATTCACTTGCTATGTGACCCTGGGCTCCCTGACATGGTTCCTCAATTGTAAATGAGGGCAATAACTCTCCCCGCCTCTCAGGGTTATTGAGACGATAAAGGGTGATGATCCCCCAGTGCAGTGCCTGTCCTTGGAAGGTGGTAGCTGTCACGATCTCTCACCTTGGCCTTGCTCTGGTCCCACCTTTCTGCCTTCTGCAGGGGCCCTGCCTCTTCTCCCAGCTCACTGCACCCCTCCCACCATTCTGCCTGAGACTTCTTTCTCTCCCCTCCCTCCTTCCTGAGCCTGAGACCCAGAAAACCTGAGGGACTGGGAAAGGGGAAGGGGCAGCCATCTCCCCGAATAGAAATATCACCTGCTTAGATTCTCAGGGGGCTTATTCCCAGCCTGAGAACCCAGCATAGCCCCATGCAGATCTTGAAGTAACCTCTGTCAAAACCCATCCCAGAAACACACCTGGCTAGGTCAGGCCACTTCCTGAGCCTCAGTTTCCCATCAGTAAACCAGGAAGGGAAAGGATTGGCCCAGATGCCCTCAGAGTCCTCTTCAGTGCCGACATTTTGGGGTCTAAGTCCACACTGGGGGCAGGCGAGGTAAGGAAAGCACCTCACAGACATGGATTTGAACCCTGGGGCTTTCTCTAATTCCCTGGGTGAGCTTTGAGAGGTCACTTCTCTCTGAGCTTTGGTCTCCTCATAGGTAAGATGAGGCCAGCAAGGGCCTACTTGCTTTGCAGGGCCGTTTGGAGGAAACAGTGGAGAAGAGGGATCTTATGCTAGTCAGGGAATGGGCACCTTCCACGGCCAGCGAGTTCCACCTATTGGCCAGCAGATGGCGCCATTGCAGCGTCAGTGCCGGGCCCTACAGCGGTTCCAGGCCCCAGGCCACCGCCAGCCTCTTTTTAGATAGAACCTTTGTTGGGTGTGACCAAACTCAGTCTAGAATTTTACAAGGTTAAAAGACCAAACTTTGGGGCCGAGTGGACTCCTGGATGGCATCTCTCCTTCTAGGATTGTCAGGAGGACTAATGCAATTTAGAATGCAAAGACTCCTGCTTTGCTTGGTAATGTGACTATTACATCTGGCCTGAGAGAAGCTCTTTCTAACCTGACACCCTCTCCCGCGTTCCCTCCCAAGCTGCCTGCACTTCAGCCACACCATGTGACTTACGTCCACGTCCACTCATGTCACCAGGCTTTTGCCCATGCCCTCGGCCCTCTGTCTAGAATGTTCTCCCCTTTCCTGCTTTGCCACTTCCAAGAAAATTCAAGACTTATTGGGGCTTTTTTCTAGTTCTATTTTTTAAACTTTACTGAGATATAATTTACATATCATAAAATTTGCCCATTTTAAGCGTACCATTCAACAATGTTCACAAGTTGTGCTCAAGACTTGGTTTTTAAAATCCTGCGTCTCCAATTGTACCTCTCTCCTGTGTCCCAGACTCTTAATCCAATTGCCCGTTGGATATTGCCACTTGGTTGTCCCCTGACCCTGTCAACTCGATACATCCTCAACCGAACCTCATTGTCTTCTGGTGCTTCCATCTCTTTTCTTGGCCTCTGCAGGCCAGCAATCCTGTCCTTTTTCTTTTTGCGCTCAGCACCTGCTCAGGACCTAACCTAACACACAGTAGGTGCTCAGTAAAGGTTTGCTGAACAAATTAACCAAATACATCAGTATCTTCATCACCTTGTTACCCTCACATCCCACCCTCACATTCCACCTGTTAACCACCCCTCTTGAGTCTCCCTCAGAACTGTCGATCTGCAGTCCACCCCCACCCAGATCCCTGACGCTCCAACCTCTCACTTACACCCTACACTATGGCGGGGACCTCCTCCCCACACTCCCCCACCCCCGGCCTCAGTCTTTCCCCCTCTGGGCTTTGTCCTCCTCTCTAGCCTGAGAGTGATTTCGCCAAAAAGCACATCTGATCTCGTCACCCTCCCCACTCTGCCACAATGAGGTCTGGACCTGCTAATCCAGCACGTGCAGCCCTTCAGAATTTGGTCCCAGCCCACCTTTCCAGCCTTGGTGTCATCCCTCTCTCCTCTCCAACTCTTCCAGGCTTTAGGCACCCCAAACCACAAGAGCAGTATGGCACCCTGGCTAGAAGACAGGTCTGGAGTCAGTCTGGCTGGAGTTCACATCCCAGCGGCTGTGCCTCTCTGAGCCTCAGTTTCCTCGTCTGCGGAATGGGAGCGATGACAGCACCAACCTCTTAGTATTGTTGTGAGGATTAAACGAGATGATGTAGGCAAAGCACTCACTACTGGGCCTGGCACACAGTCAGCACTCAATGCATGTTAGTCTTCTGGCTCCCCGAACACACTGACTTTTTGGTCTCAGGGTTCATCTGCATAGACTGTCTTTCCTCCTTTCTCTCCACCAGGGGTACTGCAACCCATTCCACAAAGCCCAGGAGACATCTGTTCCATCTGGGAGGCCTTCTCCAGGTCCCTAATCAGCTTTATTCAGACCTTCCTCATCACAGAAGTTATCATAGTAGGACCCCTCTTGCGCCTCACCCAGGGCGAATCCAACACCAAGTCGCACACATTTACCTCCCAAATCCCTCCCTTTCTCTCCATCCTTACTGCCACCTCCCTCACACCAGGTGCCATCATGTGCCCCTGCTTCTACTCTATAGCTCCAGTGTTCTTCCCAGCATGCACATCTGTTCTCATCACCCCTCCCCTGCAGCCCTTTATTGGCTTCCAAGCATGGTCCACCAGACCCTTTGGTCTCTGCCCGCTCCCCTGCCATATAAGGTACCCTGTCTGTTTTGCCCTCTGGGCTCCAGCCACCCTGGCCTCAGGAGCACCTTGCCCCCTCCCCCCTCAGGGCCTTTGCACATGCTGTTTCTTCCCCAGGACCTGTTTTCCCTCTTCCCTCACCCCTTATCAAACTCCTTCAGTCCCTCGTCTCAGAGAAGACTTTCCTGACCCTCTCACCACCACTGAATGGAGATCCCCCATGATATGCCTTCCTAGCACTCCATACTTCCTCTTCTTAATGCTTATCACAGTTTGTAATTAAATATTTGAGTGGCTATTAGATAAATATCTGCCTCCCGCACTTCCTGTGAACGCTTCCTGAGAGCAGAAGCCATGGATGTCTTGTTTCGTTGTGTCCTCAGTGGCCTGGCATATCCCAGTGGAATGGCTAAATGGAGTCTTGCTATTCCCTTATGTATCTTTCTCGCCCCTCTGCTCCCTTGTTAGGTCCCCAAAGGCAAGGCCATGATGCAGGTCTGTATTCCCAGATCAATCCTCTACCCCACCTTGGCCTGGAACATTGTAGGGGGTCAAAAAATGTTGCATGGATAAATGATTACGTTTTTTTTCTTAGCTAATATTTTAACTGTGCTTAAAGTTAAATGTTAAAGTGTTATGATTAAACTGCGTTGTGATAAAATAACGACAATAATAATACCTACAGTGGGTATTAGAGCCGGTGGCTGCCACCCAGTGATTCCTGTGTGACCATCTCTGCAAGCTTTTGCAATTCGCTTTCCTAGCCCTGATCAAGGGGTCTCCACAATGACCCAATGGGATCCGCAGGGCCAAAAACCAAAACCAAATCTGTTGCCATTGAGTCGATCCTGACTCACCGGATGTGCTACAGAGTACAACTGCTCCATAGGGTTTTCTTGGCTGTGATTTTTACAAAACAAGGAGCCTGGTGGCATAGTGGTTAAGTGCTTGGCTGCTAACCTAAAGTTCAGTGGTTTGAACCTACCAGCCGCTCTGTGGGAGAGAGATGAGGCAGTCTGCTTTCGTAAAGATCACAGCCTAGGAAACCCTATGGGGCAGTTCTATTCTGTCCTATAGGGTCGCTATGAGTTGGAATTGACTCAACGGCACACAACAACAACCTTTATGGAAGCAGATCGCCAGGCCTTTCTTCCATGGTGGTACTGGGTGGGTTCAAACTATTAACCTCTAGGTTAGTAGCCAATCTCAAACTACTTGTACCACCCAGGGACCTACTGGCAGAGAGGTGTCACTATTTTCCCGCTTTTACAGAAGAGAAAAACAGAGGTTTAGGAAGAGTAAATGGTGTGCCCCCAGGTGGCCGAGCTGGAGCTCAAAGCAAGGCCTTCTGAGTCCAAGCCCGGTGACTGTCCACTCCACCCCTCCCAAGCCTGGATTTTAAGCTCAATGCGGGCAGATTTAACATGTCACCTGACGGTACCCCAGCGCCGAGCGTGGTGCCTGGCTAAGAGGGCGAGGGCTGGCAATGGCTGTTGAATGAATGCATGAGCGAACGAAGACCTCCTGCAAAGAAACCCCTCCAACGCCCCTCCACCCAGACACCACTCATAGCTGCCTTCTCGTGCCAGGGGTTCAAACTCTCAGCTGCGAGCCCCCAAGGGGAGGAGGATAAAGGACCAAGGCAAGATGGAGTAGAGTCACACTCAGCAGCACCTCCTCAGTACAGCACTTTACAGTTTGCAAAGTCCTCTCACTCACTGCCCCTCACTGGGATCTCGAAATAGCTCGGCAAGTAGGCAGGGCAGAACAAATAAACGAACTGCAAAAAGAGACAGGGAAGTATTTTCTGCCCTCTTTGCAAAGCCAATATGTATATTCCTTGTAAACAATTGAGAACTGTGCTGCCCACTGCGGTAGCCACTAGCCATGCTCGGCCATTTAAACATAACTTGTAATTAAATAAAATTAAAAATTCAGTTCCGCAATTGCACTAGCTATGTCTGAAGTGTTCAATGGCCACATGTGGCTGGGACTACCATATTGGATGGAGCAGATAGAGAACATTTCCAACATCACAAAAAGTTCTATTGGACGAAACTGATTTATGACAAACAAATAAGCAAGAGAAAGGGGGGAAAAAACCACCTGTAATTCCATTTGCCAAAGAAAACTATGGTTAACATTTTGGGGTGGATATTTCTAGCTTTTTCTATGGGTATTAGGTTCTGTTTTCCAAACAAAAATTAAAACTGGGTTAATACTGTATACACTGTTTCTGGCCTGTTTTTTTACTTACCAAAGTATATAAATATCTTTCCTCTAACACCTTTTTTAAGCACTAGCACAGTATTTCTGTGACTACCATAACTCATTTCCCAAATTGTCACCGGCATTTGTGTTGTCTTCCCAATTTTTAAACTATCAGAGCAACTCTTCTTAATTTTTTTACGTTTTGTGTTATAAGAGCTATATTTTATTTTGAAATCAGTTCATCATTTTTATAAAAGTGGTGTGTGCTCATTTTAGAACAGTAAATAAAATAAGTAAAATACAAAGAAGAAAAAAGCTCCCTAATTTCTCACTCGAAAATAACTACATTTTCTTTCAACTTTTTACCGTAAGATTTTTTCAAACATACAGAAAGGCTGAAAGAGTAGAGCAACGAACACCCACACGCCCACAACCTCGATTCCACAATTGAGATTGCCACATTTTAGACAGGTTGAGGCTGTCTTCCTGAACATCTTTCTAGGTCTAAACACATAAAATATACACATATACAAGAACAAGATCACACTTTACGTGTTGTTCTGCAATCTGGCTTTTTAAAATGTTTTCCTTTAATAATATCTTGTAAATATCTTCTTAAGTTTCACTAAATATTCTTCTATGACATGTTTAATGGTCCCTTAGTGTCCATAAGAAACCCTGGTGGTACAGTGGTTAAGCGTTTGGGTGCTAACAGAAAGGTTGGCTGTTCAAGCCCACCAACTTGCTCTGTGGGAGAAAGATGTGGCAGTCTGCTTCTGTAAAGATCACAGTCTCAGAAACCCTATGGGCAGGGCTGAATTACCCAATAAGCAAGGTATGCATGGGTTTACTTGTTCGTATTTCCTAATCTGTAGTGAACAATTTCACCTGTTTTTCAGTACATCCGTGAAATTGTTCACTACAGACTAGTAAGTAAACACAAGTAAGCCCGTATGTACCTTGCTTAATGTAAGCCAGTTTCTTATCTTGCTTACTGGTTAATCTCTCCCACCTATGCAGCAGTTCTACTCTGTCCTGTAGGGTCAATATGAGTCGGAATCAACTCGACGGCAATGGGTTTAGTATCCATTGGAGGAGCCTTGGTGACACAATGGTTAAATGCTCAACTGCTAACCGAGAGGTCAGTGGTTTGAACCCACCCAGCGGCTCCACAGGAGAAAAGACCTGGCAATCTGCTCCTATAAAGATTAAAGCCTAGGAAACTCTGTGGGGCAGTTCTCCTCTGTCATATAGAGGTCGCTATAAGTCAGAATCGATAGCACACAACAACAGTATCTGTTGAGGAGTCCCTGGGTGGTGAAAACGTTTAAGCACTGGACTACTGGCCCAAAGGTTGGCAGTTCAAACCCACCCAAAGGTGCCTCAGGAGACAGCCTTGGTGATCTGCTTCTGAAAGGTCACAGCCTTGAAAACCCTATGGAGAAGTTCTACTCTGCACGCACAGAGTCGCCATGAGTCGGAATCAGCTCGATGGCAGCTGACAATAACAAAGCATCTGTGATATGGGTCAGTCAGAATTTTCATAAAATCAGTCCCCTAGAGCTGGATATGGACGTTGTTTCCAATTTTTCATTATAGGAAAAAAACAAAGTTTCATGAATATCCCTGTGTCTTTTTGCCTTTGGGTAATAGTCTCCTGAGGGTGAATTCCTGGTCTGGAATTCAGTAGTCAGAGGACATGCAAATTCTACACCTTGATGCATTCCACAAAGGTTGTACTGCTTTACACTTCCACCGATAATGCATGTCGTTCGCTGCCATCGAATCGGCTCTGACTCATGGTGACCCTGTGTAGAACAGAACAAAACATTGCCTGGTTCTGTGCCATGTTCACAATCGTTGGCATGTTTGAGTCCAGTTGGACAATGTTCTGTTGTGATCCACAGGGTTTTCATCGGTTAATTTTTGGAAGTAGATCACCAGGCCTTTCTTCCTAGTTTGTCTTAGTCTGGAAGCTCTGCTAAATACTGTCCACCATGGATGACCTTGCTGGTATTTGAAATACCGGTGGCCTAGCTTCCAGCATCACAGCAACACACAAGCCACCAAAGTAGGACATACTGTCAGACGTGGTGGTGGGATAAAGCGTGAGACTCCCCATTTACCCACATCTTCACCAAAGCTGGGTTTTGTCAGTATTTTTAACCTTAGGGCAATTATTTTTTGTTGTTGTTATTGCTGACAGTATGCACAGCAGAACATACATCAATTCAACTATTTCCACATGTACAATTCAGTGACATTGATTACATTCTTCAACCTGTGCTAACATTCTCCCCGTCCGTCCTTTTGCAAATTGTTCCTCTCCTGTTAACATAGACTCACTGCCCCCAAGTGTCCTATCTAATGTTTCGAGTTGCTATTGTCAGTTTGATTCCATACAGATAGATCTAGAAAGAGCACAATGCTCAAGGCAGACATTCTTTACTAGTTAAACTAAATTATTGTTTGGTTTTAAGAAGACTTTAGGGGATATTTTTGGTTTAAGGTTTAAAGAGGGCAATTATGTTTTAAAATTATTTATTTTCATCTCTGTCCCTCACATTAGTGATGATCTTTTTAACGGCAATATCTTATCCCTTTTTAAGTGTCAGACTCTAGCACAGTAGTTGGCAAGTGTAGCTCGGCAAGTGTATATTGAATGTACATTAGTTCCATCTCACGGCCCAAGCCCCGGGAGAGGAGTGGCATAGAGAATACAATGGAAATTCATCTTACTGGGGAGTTAGGTTTTAAAGGTGGAAAGTAACTAAAATACCTCATTCTCTTCCCTGCTGCTGCCCGTGGAGGTGGCAGCCATCTCCTACCCGGCATCACGGTTGCCCTTAGACCCCTTGTGAAGCCCAAGACCATAGAAAAGAGGACCAAGAAGTTCATCTGACACCAGTCAGACTGATATGTTAAAATTAAGCCCAGAGGCATGGACAGCAGGGTGCAGAGAAGATTCAAGGGCCAGGTTTTGCTGGTCAACGTTGGTTACCGGGGCAACAAGAAAATGAAGCACATGTTGCCCAGTGGCTTCCTAAAGTTCATGGTCTATAATGTCAAGTGCTGCTGATGTGCAACAAATCTTACTGTGCTGAGATTGCTCACAAAGTTTTCCCCAAGGACCACAAAGCCATTGTGGAAGGAGCAGCCCAGCTGGCCATCACAGTCACCAGTCCCAATGCCAGACTGCACAGCAAAGAAAGTGAGTAGGCAGCTCCTTTATGAGTTTTATTTGTGTTAACTAAAACTATAATTAAAAAAATATATACCTATGATCTCAAAAGCTTTCAAGCAGCCATCCAAGATAAAACAATTGGTCTCTGTTTGCCTGGAGCAGTAGAGGAATAAGGAGACCCAGGAATCGGAGAAGAAACTAGACTGCAGGTCTAATTGCCTCCATGAACTACTGCCTCCTTAGCCATGAGACCAGAAGAACTGGATGGTGCCCGGCTACCATTATGAACATTTTGATCAAGGATTCAGTAGATGAATCCTGACCAAAAGAGGGAAAATGTGAAACAAAACTTCAAATTCCTACAGAATCCAGACTTACAGGATCTATTGAGACTGAAGGAACCCCCGCTTTCACGCTGAGAAAATCTTCAAACCATAAACAAAAATTATCCCTTGAAGTCATATGTAAACTAAAAAACTGCTTAGCTAAACTAGTAAAGAATGTTCGCCATGAGAACTGCACCCTCTTAAGGAATTATCTATATGAGACCAGATTGTCAATAGTAACTCTAAAGCATAGACAAGAAGGGTAAGGGGTAGTGAGTCTAAGTCAATGGTGGTGAAACAATGTGGGTAGAGATAGCAAGAATGTTGACACAACGTGAAGAATGTAACCAATGTTATTGAATTGTACGTGCAGAAATTGATGAATGGGTGCATGTTCTGCTGTGCATATTTTCACCAAAATTAAAATAAAAAAACACTCAATAAAATATCTGTTAAATGAGCAAATGCTTGAAAATCCTTTAGAAAGCCGTCACCAACACAGAGCCTCAGTTATTCAAACATTTTCATTCATTTAGCAAATATTCATTGAGCACCTACTAAGAGCCAGGTGCTGTTCTGGATGATGCAGCAGAGAATGAAACAAAGTCTCTGTCTCATGGAGCTAGCAGGGGACACATATGATAAACACGTGAAGAAGAAAACGCACAGTATGTCTGATGGTAAAGGGCTCTAGGAAGACAAGTAAACCAGAAGAGGGGGCTAGAAAGTGGCAGGGGTAAGGGAGGACAGGGTGTTATTTTGTATAGGGTGACCAGGGAAAGCCTCTCTAATGGTGAGCAGAAGTGAACCCTGTGGATGGATAAATGGGGAAGAGTAGTCTACTCTAGGCAGAAGGAACAACAAGTGCAAAGGCCCTGAGCTGCAACTGTGCTTGGCTGTTCAAAGAACATCAAGGGGGCCAGTGTGGCTGAAGTGAGAGAGGGGAAAGCAGTAGGAGGTAAGGTGATGAAGAGGCAGCACATAGCGTATAGGCCATGGAAAAGTTTTAAGCTTTTCTTCCAGCAAGAGGGAATCACTGGAGGGTTTGAATAGAGAAATGATATGGTTTAACTCACGTTTTTAGAAGATCCCTTTGACTACTATATGAAGAATAGAACATGGAGGAAGGAGCAGGAGTGGAGGCAAGGAGCCCCTTTGGGAGCCCCGTTTGTAATACAAATCCAAGCAAGAGATGATGGTGCCTCAGACATGGATAGTAGCAGTGGAGGAGGGCCAGATTCTCAACATCTTTTGAAGGTAGAGCTGGTGGATTTGTGATGGGTTAGATGGGGGCATAAGAGAAGGGAGTTAAGGATGACCCAAGTTGTGGCCTGAGCAGCAGGAGGGATGGAGTTGCCATTTGCTTGGATGGGAAGACTAAAGGAGCATCAGGTTTGGAGGTAAAAATTAAGAGTTCAGTTGTGAATATATTAAGTTTTGGCTTTCTACTGGATGTCTGAGCAGAGATGTTTAGGAAGCAGCTGAATGTATGAGTCTGGAGTTGAGAGGTGAGGTCTGGGCTGGCGCTACAAAACTGTTGTTGTTGTTAGCTGCTGTGGAGTTGGCTCCAACTCATGGTGACCTTATGTATAACAGAACAACATATTGGCATCTTCATGAACATTAGTATGAGTCCATTGTTGTGGTCATTGTCTCAATCTGTTTCATTGAGGGTTTCCCTCACCTTTGCTGGCCCTCTAATTTACCAAACATGATGTCCTTTTCTAGCGATTGGTTTTTCTTGCCCAAAGTAAGCCAGCCAATGTCTTCTTGGAACATTCTTCTAAGGAACATTCTGGTTGTATTTCTTCTAAGACTGATTTGTTTGTTCTTTTGGCAGTCCATGGTATATTCAATATTCTTCACCAGCACCACGGTGTGAATGCATCAGTTCTTTTGTCTTCCTTTTTTAGTATCCAACTTGGGCATGCTTGTGAGACAGTTGAAGAGACTGCAGCTTGGGTCAGGCGCACCTTAGTCATCAAAGTGATTTAATTTGCTTTTCAAAAAAATCTTTAAAGACCAAAGCAAAAGCAAAGAAGTTTCCTAGGCACATCCAAACACTTTGAGGGACAGAGTGTCTGGGACAGGGGCCTGGGGACCATAGTTTTGGGGGACATCTAAGCCAACTGGCATAACCTAGTTTATAAAGAAAATGTTCTACATCCCACTTTGGTGAGTAGCATCTGGAATCTTAAAAGCTTGTGAACAGCCATCTAAGATACATCTATTGGTTGCATCCCACTCAGAGCGAAGGTGAATGAAGAAAACCAAAGACACAAGAAAAATACCAGCCCAAAGGACTAAAGGACCAAATGACTCCACCAGCCTGAGAGCAGAAGAAGTAGACGATGCCCAGCTACCACCAATGACCGCCCTGACAGGGAACACAACAGAGAGTTCTGGACAGAGCAGGAAAAAAATGTACAACAGAACTCAAATTCACATAAAAAGACCAGACTTAATGGTCTGGCAGAGACTGGAGGAACCCCTGAAACCATGGACCGCAGACACTCTGTTAACCCAGAACTGAAACCATTCCTGAAGCCCATACTTCAGACAAAGATTGGACAGGCCTATAAAACAAAAATATAATACACGTGAAGAACATATTTCTTAGTTCAATCAAATATACAAGACCAAATGGGCATCTCCTATCCGAAAGCAGGATGAGAAGGCAGGAAGGAACGGAAACTGGTCAAATGGACCCACAGAACCTGGGGTGGAAAGGGGGAGTGTGCTGTCACATTGTGGGGATTGCAATCAATGTCACGAAACAATGTGTATAAAGTTTTTAATGAGAAATCAACTTGAGCTGTAAACTCTCACCTAAAACACAATTAAAAAAAAAAAAAAACTTTAAAGATATCTTTTGCCATAGATGCGCCCAAAGTAATACATTGTTTGATTTCTTCACTGCTGCTTCCACAGACATTGAATTAGTCAATTAAAACAATAACAACAACAACAACAAAAGCGATATATAACAACGGGATGACATTTGAACGTGACGAAAACAAAAATCCTCACAACTGGACCCATAAACAACATTTTGATAAACGGAGAAAAAAATTGAAGTTGTAAATGATTTCATTCTACTTGGGTCAACGATCAACATCCATGGAAGCAGCGGTCAAGAAATCATCAGTATATAGAATGTATTTAAAGCCTGGAGATGAAATGAGAGCACCCGGGGAGAGAGTATAGACAGAAGAGCAGAGGACAAGGGCTGACTTCCAGGTTGCTACAGCACGTGGAAGTTGGGAAGACAAGAAAAAACCAGCAAAGAAGACTGAAAAGAGATCCTGTGAGGTGGGAGGAGAACCGAGAGAGTGGGGTCCAGGGAGAGGCACGATCACCTTGTCAAATGCTGACAAGAGGTCAAGGAAGATGAGGACTGAGAACTGACCGCTGGGTTTCCCAGCGTGAGGTCACTGAGGGCTTTGACAAGAGCAGTTTCAGTGGAGTGGTGGGGGCGACATTCCAACTAGAGCGAGTTGAAGAGAGAAAGGGATAAGAGGAATTAAGACAGCTATCCTAGAAAACTCTGAGAAGTTTGGCTGTAAAGGGGAGCAAAGAAAAGTGGCTGTGGCCGGTGTGTGTGTGTGTGTGTGTGCGCGTGTGTGTGTGCGTGTGCGTGTGTGTGAGTGCGTGCGTGTGTGTAAGTTTGGGAGAAGTGCAGCCCATGCTTGTGTGTTGATAGCAGCCCCTGGATGGCACCGATGGTGAAGTGCTTGGCTACTAACAAAGGCTGGAAGAATCTACCCTGAGGTGCCTCAGAAGAAAGTCCTGGTGATCTACTATTGAAAGATCACAGCCATTGAAAACCCTATGGAGCACAGTTCAACTCTGACACACATGGTGTCACCATGAGCCAGAATCGACTAGATGGCAACTGGTTTGGCTTTTGTGTGTGTTCTGAGGAGAAGGAACCAGCAGAGAAGGAGGATGCTGCAGGGGAGACAGGGAAATTGCTGGATAATGTTGTGGAGCAGGCAAGGGAAAATGGCACGCATGCCCCAGTGGGAGTGGGGCCTTGGAAGCTCACACCAGGCATCCACGGAGGGAAGGCAGAGAAACGGCACAGGTGATGACAGGTGAGCATAGGTGAAGGGGGAAGTCTCGGGAAGTTTCCTTCTGATTGCTTCTGTTTTCCCAGTGAAATAGGAAGTGAGCTCATCCATTCGCGGACAGTGAATGCAGCAGGTTTTTTTCTCCGATGTTGTTACAGATTGCTGTGGCTTCCGCTGACCACCAGATGAAACGACTGGCTTGTATCTAGGGCCACACAGTATCACAGCGTTTTGGACACTAAAATCACACTCAGCCTGGCCAGAGCCCTCACTCTGCCAGGGGACTGTGGGAATTGGGACCAACTAGGGGGCAATCAGGAGCCCTGGTGGCGCAGTGGTTAAGAGCTCGGCTGCTAACCAGAAAGTCAGCAGTTTGAATCCATCAACGACTCCTCAGAAACCCTGTGGGGCAGTTCCACTCTGTCCTACAGGATCGCTATGAGTCAGAATCGACTGGAGGGCAATGCGTTTGTTTTTTGTTTTGTTTTTAGGGGGCAATCAAAGTGCTCACAGTATCTCCATAGAGGGATTCCTGCTCATCTCTTGCTCTCTCCTCCCTCCCTCTATGTGTTATTTAAATCCGTGTAAGTTAAATGCATGGTGCTGAGGACTTTACCTTAAATGCCATAGCTGGAACCTCAGGCCTTCTGACTCCAGACCAGTTTTCTCTGAACCATGCTACCCTGTCTCATCACATGTTGCTGTTGTTAGGTGCCGTCAAGTCAATGCTGACTCATAGCAACCCCATGTGACAGAGTAGAACTGCCCCCATAGGGTTTTCTGGGCTGTAATCTTTATGCGGAAATCCTGGTGGTGGTAGTGGTTAAGAGCTATGGCTGCTAACCAAAAGGTCAGCAGTTAAAATCCACCGGGTGCTCTTTGGAAACTCTATGGGGCAGTTCTACTCTGTCTGATAGGGTTGCTATGAGTCGGAATCAACTCGATGGCAACAGGTTTGGGTTTTAGCAATCTTTACGGAAGCAGATTGCCAGGTCTTTTCTCTGCAGAGCGGCTGCTGGGTTCAAACTGCCAAATCCTGGTTAGCAGCCAATCGCTTAACCGCTGCACCACCAGGGCGTCTTCTCTCGTCATGTATTACTAGGAAACAACAAAACTGCAGAGAAGACAGCGACCCAGGCCGAAAGGAGTAACCAAAACCAAACCAAACCTGTTGCTGTCGAGTTGATTCCGACTCAGAGCGACCGTATAGGACAGAGTAGAACTGCCCCATAGGGTTTCCAAGGCTATAATCTCTGCGGAAGCTGACTGCCACATCTTTCTCCCGAGGAGTGGCTGGTGGATTTGAACCGCCGACTTTTTGATTAGCAGCTGAGCGCTTAACCACTGTGCCTCCAGGGCTCCAAAAGGAGGAAGAGAGGGCCTAATTTAGAGAATTCTAGGACATCAGAGTTGGCCGGGTCGCCGCAGATCATTTAGTCCAACGCCCTTATTTTACAGACATGTGAACTGAAACCAGAAAGGTTCGGTGATTTGCCCAAGACCACACAGCAGAATCCCCATCATCCCCATCATCATCTTCATCGTCATCTTCACCATTGTCAGCACTCTCCTGTCCATGAAACCTAGTCCGTATTGATCACTTCCTGCTGTCACACTGCATCTCATTTCACCTTCACAGCCTCTCTAAGGTGGCCACTCATTATTTTCACTTCACAGGTGAGTAAATCTCATGGCGCAGGTAAAGTGCAGCCTGGCAGACCCCCTCTATAAGACTCTTGACTGGAAATCTCACATGGGGCCTCTCAACCTCAGATACAAAGCAGAAGGGGGGCTTCCCTCGAAACCTGAAAGTAGTAAAGTAAGACCAATAAAGGGAAGTCCTGCTTTGCACAGAGGGAGCATTGGCTAAAAATACTAGTGACTTCAAGAAGTATTTAGATGAATTCATAGATAGTTGATCTTCACACAGCAGTTGAAGTGGTCTTTCAAAAGCATACATCAAATCACTGCACTACCCCTAACTCCCCACTGAATAAAATTTAGACCCTTTGCCCTGGTGGCTTCCCCACCCCTTCTCCCATCCTTCGTCTCCTTGCTCACTTGGCTCCAACCGCATTGCTCACCTTGCAGTCCTTCTCCTCCTCAGGCCTTTGCACATGCCCTTCCCACTGCCTGGGCCACTCATCCCCCTGCTCTTTGCCTGGCTAGCTCTTTCTCATCCTCTAAGCTTCAGACTAAATGTCACCTCCTCCAGGGGGCTTTCTCTGCATGATCACCCAGCTGAATTGCTCCCTGGTCACTGTCTGTCTCGTCACCTTGTGGTTTTCTTCCTTGTCCTATCACATGCCACATTATTTTGTTTATTTCTTTATTTCTTTTGTGTCCATCTCCTTCTATTAGACAGTGAGCTATGAGGGCAGGGCCCTTATCTGTCTTGTTCATCCCTGTGTCCCCAGAGCGTGTTGGCACAGTGCTGGCATGTGGTAGTTATTTATTCAGCACTGACTATATGCTGGACACCAACCTATTCTCTTTTATGTGAATTAACTCACTCAGTCCTAACACATCAATGAACCCTGTGAGAGACGTACTGTTATTATCAACCTTGTTTTAGAGATAAGAAAACTAAGACACAGATTGGTTACCCAAGGTCACATGGCTAGTGAGTGGCAGAGATAGGATTAAAACCCAGGCAGAGCGGCTCCGGAGTCTACACTCTTATCCACAACTCTCTACTCCCTCTCAAGTATTTACTGAGAAGGTCCTATGTAGACAGGTGAGGAATGAATGAATGAATGAGTACATAAATCTGTAATGAGAGGCAAAGGGGTTGGTACAAAGGGCCCTGGAATCAGACAGATGTAGGCTTGGGGCCCAGCTCTGTCCCCTGAGAACTTGGGTCTCAGATTATAACACTATTTAAAAACAAAAAAACAGAACTTCCCTAAGAAAAGCCTCAAATTAATAAGAAAAAGCTAAGCAACTTACTAGAAAAATGGCAAAAGGCTTAACAAGCAATTAACAGAAAAGAAAAACATAATGTGAAATTAATGCATGAAAAGATGTTTCATCTTATTAGGGAGATGCAAATGAAGACGGGCATATGGGGAACAATGAAGAAGTTTGACAATATCAAGTGAGGATGTGGAGCAACTGGAACTCTCATCCACTGTGGTCGGGGGAGGGGGACAGTGTAAACCGGTATAAGCACTCTAGAAGACAATTTGTAGCATCTTTTAAAGCTGAACACATACTGAGGACCCACAATTACAATCTTAGGTATGTAACTTAGAGAAATTCCTACCCATATGTACCCAAAGACGTGTATAGGGCTAATTATGGCAGCCCCATTGGTGATAGCAAAAAACTAGAAACAACCTACAAGTCCATTGGATGGAGAATGGATAAAGTAATAGAGGTCTATTTAGACAATAGAGTACTACACAGCAGAGAAAATGAACGCATAATGGTTTAAATGCAAAATCATAGATGTATTTTAGAAATATAATGATGCATGAAAAAACCAAGTCAAAGAAAAATGTGTATGTATGACATTGTTTATATAAAGGTCAAAAATGAAACAATACATTCTATAGGCTCCATCTTTATCTGTTGAAACAATTCTTTTCAAAGCAAGGGAATGGTGATCACAAAATTCAGCATAGTGTTTACCTCTGGAGTGAGGCAGGGGACGGGACTGGAGAGACACATACAGATGACTTCAATGATGCTGGTGAAGTTCTAGTTCCTAAGTTGTGGGTCAAGTTCACAGGTGTTTGTTTTCTTATTACACTTCATAAATGATGTATTCATCACACTTTTTTTGTATTCATCAAATGTTACATAACAAAAAAATTTTTTTAACTGCTCTAGTTCAGAGGATTGATGTAAGAATCAAATGGGAGTGTGGATAGATTTATTAATTCGTTCAACAATCCATATGCCAGACACCCTCTTAGACACCAGGGAAAATACAAAAAAGTACATAATCCAATTGGGAGGAAGTGGCTCAGAACCAAAGCAGCTTTGGAGCCAGAGAGATCTGAGTACAAATTCCAATTCTGCTACCAACTAGCTGTGGGACCTTGGGCAAGTTACCTAACCTCCCTCTTCTTTAACATCCTCGGTGGAAATAATCATGGGTGTGCTATGAGCCTGAGATAAAATTATAAAGAACTGAGTCACCATAATGCTGAGCATTTAGTAAGATCTCAGTAAATGTTGCTGTTTGTGCAAAGTGCTGAGGGTGTGGGATGGAAAGGAAGGTGTCACTCTGCCCAGATGAGCTTTGAACGGGAGGAGACGGAGTCTGGATTTTATCCTGAAGGCATTGAGGAGCCACTGAAGGATTGAAGCAAGGCAGTGACAGGATCTGTATCTTAGAAAGATCCTCCTGACTACAGTGAGGGTAAGACTGGAGGCAAGAAGTCCATTTAGGAGGTTGTTAAAATAATACAGGTGGCAGATGCTGGGGGCCTGAACTAGAGGGCTAGGAGTGCATGGGGACAGGAGGACTGCAAAGAAGAGGACAGATTTGAGAGCAATTGACCAGTCTTGAAGACTGCATGCGGGGGTGAGGGAGACCAAATCCCCTGGGACAATATCCTGCTGTGCTGCCCGGAGACCGGGAACCCAGTAGCAAAAGCAGGTTGGCAGAAGAAGGAGCCAGATGATGAGCTCAAGGATGATCAAGCTGAGATGGAGTGTTTGGAGGTCACCAAGTGGAGATGTCCAGGAGGTGGCTGCATTTATACATCAGAGCTCAGGGCGGAGCTCAGCTGGGAGATGGCAACTGGAGGGGGTGAGGTTGTCAGGGAGGTCATGGAGGGTGCACAGGAGGCTAAGGCTGAGTTCTGAGGTGCCCATAATCCTGGAGACAGTGGGAGAAAGAGCTGGGGAAACTTTGAAGGAGCTGCCAGGAAAATAGGAATGTGAGGCCTCCCTGAAGCTGAGGGAAGTAAGAACCTTAAGGAGGAGGGCATGGCCTGCCCTGGAGTTGGATGTCACAGAGAGGCCATTGAGGTAAGGGCTGAGGAGAGGTCACCAGATCTGGCCATCGGAGGTCATCAATGCCCTGGGTAGGAACATTTCCATGCTGTGGTGGGGACTGAACGAAGCTGGTTTGAATGGGGTAGGAGAATGGGAGATGGAAACAGTGTAGACAACTCTTTGAAGAAGCTCAGTGGTGAAGGGCCTTTCTCAATGTGCCCAGAGTGAATTACAGCCCCTTCAATGTCCCCCACAGTTCTCGCCACCCTGCTGCTTGGGTCTGCTCACCATACTACTTAGTGTCTATTCCTAGTTGGTTTGCAAACTCCAGGAGCAACAACCAGTAATCGTGCTAAGCACATTGTCTCATCTGAACCTCCTTTCAGCCCCAAGAAGTCTGTGTGTTTTTTCATCCCCATTTTACAGATGAGTCAACTGACGGTCTGAGAGGGTCAGGGACTTGCCCAGGACTGGGGATTCCATCCCTAACTTCTGGATTGCAGTCATCTGAACCCACTGGTTCTCAGTCTTCAGCCTGCATGGGAATCACCTAGGATGCAGACTCTTGGGCCCCTGAACTCCAGAGATTCTGATTCAGCAGGTGTGAAGAAGTGGCCCTGGATCTGTGTTGTTAATAAGCACCCAGATGATTCTCATGCAGGCGATGGGGTAGGGACACCCTCGTGGCAACATCAACCCAACATCATCTCAACAGTGTGCTGCACATATGGTGGAATTTCAGGCAGCGGTGTGGTCCTGGACCCCGAGGCTACTGGTTTCTGGCGATCAGTTAGGGCTCTGGCTGCAGCTGGGAGCAGGGAGGCTGGGGGAGGCGGAGGGTGGTAATAAAGAAACAACAGGAAGCTCGGCTTTTATTAGCCCTGGGTACTGGCAGCTGCAGGTGAGTAATCTGATTTCTGCGGCGTACTGTTTTCTCCGCTGCCTGGCGGTTCCTCGACACCCACTCACCTGCCACCAGCCACGGGAGAGAGGGCGGGCGGGCGGGAGGACGGGCGTGGGGCCCCACCCGCTTGGGTCCGTCGCCCACGCCCACGCTGGCACACCCGCCGCCCGCCGCCGCGCACCTGCCGCGCTGCTGCAGGGAAGCTGGCCTCCGTGCCGGGGCTAGGGGTTGACGTGGATACCCACGCGAGGCCCTGCGCACCCACTTCCCCACCCGCCTCCCACCAGGCTCCGCCCCCACGGATCAGAAGGCTTGGCTCTGTCTCCCAGCTCCGCCATTCACTTCCAAGCCTCAGTTGCCATTTCTGAAAAATGGGGAGAATGTCCACCAATGTGTTGTGCTAGTGAGATGAGCAAAGGCATGCAAAAGTTATAAACTGTAAAGAGCCATGCCAATAGATATTAGAAGGAATCTGGCCAAGAAAGGCAAGTCTCCTAACTGCTCTGTGCCTCAGTTTCTTCATTTGTGAAATGGGCGTGGTAAACCCTCCCTCGTAATCAGATGAGGCACATGAAGTGCCTGGAACACCATACGCAATAAAGGGCTAAGGTGGTTATCACTGCTGTGGGCTCAGTCCTTTCCTGTTTGCCACATTTTTTTTCTTTTTACTCAAGTGGTCTCGTTTTCCTTGATTCTCAGCTCACGTCTGGGAAACGGGGAACATGGGAAAGGCTTGGATTTGAGAATCAGGGTTCTAGTGTCAAGTTCTCCAAACCACGTGACCTTGTCCTCTCTGAGACTCAAGTTCTCCACCAGTAAAATGGGGTTGCTAACACTTCCCTGGCAATCCAGAGAGCTGTTGTGAAGACCAAATGAGGGAAAATAAATCTGGAAGCACTTTGTAAACTGTGAAGTGCCGTCCACATGCAAAGAAGTGAAAACATTTCTTCCAGGTGCTTCTTTGTCCTGAAGGATCAAGGATTGGTCAGAAGCCAAACCAGACTTGGCCAATAAGTTTCCTCTCCTGCGAAGGGCCACTTACCATTCTCCTTCACTCACTGAGCTCACCACATTGTGCCTCGCTGGCCCGAGGTTTGGAGAGGGAGCTCAGGAATGGTTCTACCCTCAGGAAGTGCGTGGTCCGGTTATCCGAACAGGCAAAGGTCCAGAGGCAGTGGAAGGTGAGAGGAGGGAGAAAGTGAATTCTCTAGACAAGGGGCAGAACAGGGGTTACAGGGAGGAGGACTTTGCAGAGGAGTCAGCTTGGAGAGGGCTCTTTGCAGAGTGGTTATGGTTCACCATGTGGGGAAAGGGGGGAGGCATATTCTGGACACATTCCAGCAGAAAAGCCCAGCAACAAGAAAATGTGTAATGTGTTCAGGGAAAGGGCATGAAACACAGCTGAAATGTGGAATAGGAAGAGAAGAAGGGTTCAAGATGAAGCCCAGTTGGGAAGAATCTCCAGTAACAGCCTAAGGAGCTCAGACTTTCTCCTGAGGAGTGATGGGGAGCCCTAGAGGGTTCGAAGCAGGGGAGTAACATAGTCAGCTCTGCAGCCAGACAGTCTCCATCTAATCTCTGTTTCCTCATCTATAAATGGGGATGATGATAATAGATGTCCTTTTCTCCATTTTACAGATGAAGAGACTGAGGTTCCGGGAGGCACAGGACTCGACAGAGGTTATGGGTCTCAGCTTGCTTTCCCTACTGCCTCTGCCCCATCCTCCCACAGGCATGGGGTTTTCCTCATGTGTGAGTCCTGTATCCCTCCCCCTACCCCAGTTTCCTGGGAGAGGATTGGGTCACATTGTCCTTTTCCTTCTGTCTGGAATCCTGTCACTCCTCTCTTCTCCACCTGGCAAACTCATCCAGTGGGGTCAGGCCCTTGGACCAGTCCTGACACCGCCACGTAGGAGCATGGAGACCCTGAGCTAGCCACTCACCCTCTCTGGGCCCCTATCCTGTTGTCTGTGTGATGGGGACAATAGTCTCTACCTTATAGGTGGAAATGCCTGGCACACTCTGCACCTGACCCATCATGAGGTCATGACTAAATGTCACCTGCATTTATCTTCACTAATGTCCCTTGGACCCACCTCAAATGTTGCCTCCTTAAGGGGCTGCCCTGACTCCTCCACATGGGTGAGGTTTCTCTGGGCTCCCTCAGCCCAGTTCCTACAGTACTTATATCCATGTATCATAACTATCTGCCGCCATGTCTGTATCCCCCACTACCTCAGATTCCTGTGTTCCATTCTTCTTTACACCTGCTGTGACTGGCATAGGGGCTGGCACACAGCAGGTACTCAATGATTGCTGAAGCAATAGATGGATGGATTGATGAATAATGCCTCAGTGGAGCTAAATTTATTAGCTATACTTTCTGCCCTGGGAGGACCGCATGGTTCTGGGTGCTGTTACCACCACCACTGCTACTGTTTCGTCTATTAGCATTATGAGTATTTCCCATTTATTGGGCATTTACTATGTGCTGGCCATCAGGGCAAGCATTTCTCAGAGGTCATCTCACTCACACCTTTCAGTCACCTTAGGGGGTAGGTGTTGTGTTATTATCCTCATTTCACAGATAAGGAAGCAGGCTCTGCTGGGGGAGGTGGTAGAATATGTATTGGCACAACCAGGGTCCACAGAGCACCACTCCTGACGAGGGTGAGTGATCAGACCCCAAATCAGCAGGTTTTGCCTTTGACCATTTCTTCCTTGTAGAACTTCTCTCCTCCCTTGAAGACTGTTCTCCTAGAACCTCCCTTTCCTTAGTCCCCTTCCCAAATTCCATCCATCCTTTAAATGTTAGTGTTACCCAGGGTTCTGCCCCCACACCTGGTAGTGAATTGAGGCAGGAATGTATTTTATTTTGTCCGCCTGGCATATTTTTCCATCCCCTCTTGCTTCCTGTCCTGGTAGGCTGTTGGGTGTCCATCACAAGGTCCTACCCACTGGGAAGAGCAAGTGGGCCAATCATAGTGCCCTATTTCCTTTGATTCAATGATTATTTCAGGCCTGGGCGTGTGATACAGGCTCCATCAATCAGAGCCTTGGTGGTACAGTGGTTAAGCCCTCAGCTGCTAACCAAAAGAACAGTGGTTTGAACCTACTAGCAGCTCTGCAGGAGAATGATGTGGCAGTCTGCTTCCAAGATTTACAGCCCTGGAAATCCTATGGGGGCAGTTCTACTCTGCCCTATAAGGTCACTATGAGTTGGAATTGACTTGATGGCAATGGGTTTTGTTTTGGTATCAGAACTTCATTTCTCTTTATGGCTGAATAATGTTCCATTGTATGGATATACTACGTTTTGTTTCTCCATTCATCTGTTGATGGACACTTGACTTGTTTCCATCTTTTGACTACTGTGAGTAATGCGGCAGTGAACACGGGTGTACAAGTGTCTGTTTGAGCCCCTGATTTCACGTCTTTTGGGTATATACCTAGGAGTAGAATCACATGTGGTAATTCTACGTTTAACTTTTTGAGGAACCACCAAACTGTTTTCCACAGTGGCTGCACCATTTTACATTCCACCAGCAATGCACGAGGGTTCCAATTTCTCCACATCCTCACCAACACTTGCTATTTTGCATTTTTCTGCTAATAGCCATCCTAGGGGGCCACTAAATTCTTAATCTTTTTCTTAAAAAATTTTTTTTTTTTTTTTGCTTAACCTAGTTTGAACTGAGTTTCTGTCACTTATAACCAAAAGATTCCTGGCTAATAGAATGTTCTCTTCTCTCTCTAGCCTCTTCTATACTCCTACATATAGGTCTCTAGTGCAGACGGCTCTTGAAGAGATGGATGTCTGACAGGTACCTGAAAGGTGACCTCAGCCTGCTCCTTCTTAGGTTCCCCATCTGCCTCAGACTCCAGACAGAAAATTCAGTCTCCTTTATCTTCTCTTTCTCAAATTGTTCTACTTCAGATACTGCTGTTCTGTTTCAGAAAATTCTTGCCCATCTGCTCTCTCCTCTCCCTCCCCATTGCCATTGCCTTAGTTAAGGCCACCTTCACTTTGCCCATTCTCCATACCTACTACCTGTGGAGCTGCTGGGTGGGTTTGAACTGCCAGCCTTCTGGTTAGCAGCTGAACACTTAACCATTGTACCACCAGGGCTCCTTGTTTTAAACCTTAGAGGCAGGTTTAAGGTGAGGCTCATGAAGGTTATTTGTTGGGTCCCTCACTTGTATTGCCTCTACCTCATTCTGTATTCATAATTTTGAATTCTTTTCTTAAAGGGGGCTTCCAATATTGTATAAGCTCTACTGATATCCCACAAAACCTGGATCCACCCTTGTGTGAACAACTGACTTGGCTTCTCTGTGTTCCTCAGTTTATTCCTCTGTCAAGTAGGGACAGTGCTATTGTGCCACACCTAGCATCCTGGTCCCTCCTGTCCCTTAGAGCTTCCTCTTGAGCCCCCATCACCAGAGGCTCTGGCCCAGGTGGGGCAGGGGCCAACGGGTGACAGTGACCGATTTAGAAAGTAAAGTTGCTTCTCAAACAAATAAGAAAGAAGAGGAAAGAAAGAAATGGCCTGCCCGCTTCCTGCCCCACTCTCTCCTAGCACCTGGGGCCCAGCTGCGAGGTTTTCACTGCTTGTTTGTTCATCCTGCCCGAGCTGCCTCTTCTTAAAGCCCCAGCCCCCTCCCCACGGGCTGAGGGATGATTGTTGAGCCCATGGAAATAAGCACCCTCCGTGATTGTGGCATTGTTACTGTCTGAGTATTGTTTTGAACAACAATACCAATAATCATAACAATCTGGGTTTCCTGCAGTTGAGAGGGGGTGATTACCAGCTTGGACTACTTGAGAGTGGTTGCCTTGGCTCTGCAGTTTCTTATCTCTGGGTCTCAGTTTTCTTGTCTGCAAAATGGGGATGGGGTTGTTGTGAGGCAAGTGTGTAAAGCACAGTGCACAGCTTGGTGACAGCCTTTCAGTTACTATATAAGCAGGGCCACTCATTGGCTACCATTACTGAACGCTTTGATCAAAGATTCTATAGAAGAATCCTGTTCAAAAAAGGAAAAAAATGCAGAACAGAATGCCACATTCTCGTGGAATCCAGACTTTCTGGAGCCATAGAGGCTGGATGAATACCCAAAACTATTGCCCTGAGATAATCTTTAAACCTTTGATCTTAAACTAAAAATATCCCCTGAAGTTTTCTTAAAACCAAACAACTAAAAAAAAAAAAAAAAACCCCATTGCAGTGGAGTTGATTCCGACTCATAGGAGCCCTATAGGACAGGGTAGAACTGCCCCCTGGGCTTTCCAAGGAGTGGCTGGTGGATTTAAACTGCTGACCTTTTGGTTGGCAGCTGAGCTCTTAACCACTGCCCCATTAGCTTAATCAGGAAAGAATGCCTGCCTTGAGCATTATGCTCTTTTAAGGAACTACCTATATGGGATCAAATTGATAACAGCAACTCGAAGGGTTAGATAGGAAACTTAGGGGGCAGTGAGTTTATGTTAGTGGAAGAGGAACAATTTGAAAAGAGAGTGAGAATGGTTGCACAACTCAAAGAATATAATCAATGTCACTGAATTGCACTTGTAGAAATGTCTGAATTGGTGTATGTTTTGCTGTGTATATTTTCAATAACAATAAAAAAAGTTTAAAAAAAGCAGCGCCACTCAGGAACACAATTTTAAGAACCTTTTCTGATGTGGTTGGAAAGTGCAGTGGACTCAGAGGCAGAATAATCATAAAGCCCTTAGTATGTGCCAGCCACTGTTTTAAGTGCGTTACATGTAATAATTCATTTCATCCTTACCACAACCAAAGGAAGTAGATACTCATCTCATCCCCATTTTACAGATGAGGAAACTGAGGCACAGAGAAGTGACATGCCCAATTAACACAGCTGATAGATGCAGACCCAGGATGTGAACCCAGCCTGTCTGGGTCCAGAATCTGTGCTCCTAGCTGAGGCAGGGTTTGGTTCTGCAGGGTCCCATTTGCTGGGTGATCACGGACAAGCCATTTGCTTTCTGAGCTTCAGTTTTTCATCTACAAAATACGCAGCCCATGATACCTGACTGCAGGTATCATACAACCCTCAGGGAGGGTTGTGGTCAGGTTTAGTGACAATGTAGAGAAAGACAATGTATGAACATACCAGGGGCTCAGGAAGTCATGGCTGTCACTGCTGTAATTATTATTAGTTTTAGAGTCACAGGCGAGAGACAGCCTAGAGGATGCTGAGGGCCCTGCCCAGCTCTGAAAATCTAAATCCTGCGGTTGCAGCTGAGGAGTGACTCCAGTAGGCACCTGGTGAGAGGTGGCTCCACCCACTGGGGCTAAAAAAATCCCCAAGGCTGCCACCGTGCAATGAACTGGTCACCTGCCCCAGTTAATGGCAAACTCTCTGACCCTGCTCCCCACCCCTCCAGTGAGCTGTGTTGTCCGGAAATATGACTTGAGCTCTCTGAGACTCAGGAAAAGGACACCAACCTTGCAGAATTTCATTGGATTAGGGATAATGTATATAAAGTGCCTAGCACAATGCCTGGCATGTAGCTACTAAGAAGTGAGAGCTTGGGCTTAGGGCTCAGACTTGAGTTCAAATCCTGCCTAAACCATTTCCTGTTGTGTGACCTTGGGCAATGGATTGGCACAACACCTGACGTGCAGTAGGCACTTAAAGACTAATGATTGTGGTTGGATGTGACCATGTATTGCACTTTGTAAGGGTGTCTAGAGGCCCTCAAAGATCCTGGGGTATTATGTTCTCTGTAGTGCTGGATCTCTCCTGGTTGCCCCCCATACACCCCCAGAATCTCCCCCCTGACCTTCTCTGTTCTGTTCTGTGCCCTGGCAGATCACCTTTGTGGACAACATCAGTGGACAACTTCACCTTTTGGCTCCTGGTTGGGTGCAGCAGGAGAGCAGAGAGCAGGCGGTGAGTGGGGCCCACATATTTGTTTCCACAGCCCCTTCCTGCCTGCCTGCCACAGGTTGGCTGTGTCCCTCACCTGAAGGCCACAGCTCCTGTCAGGCAGCGCTGTCCATACATCTTCTGGCCCTGGGTTCTGGTAACCATTCCCTTCCTTCCCCTTCAGGCCGTGTGCGGTAACAGCTCCCCATGTTGCCAGCCCTGGGACACTGTACCCATTGCTCATGGTTTCCCTAAACCCTGCCCACACCTTTGTAAATAGTCCCTTGGTTAAACTCTTCAAATTTCCCAGTTTGAGTTCACCATCTGTTTCCTGCCAGGACCCTGACCATGGTTTTAGTGTGACATGTCATGTTTATCTCGGACTCCAGGTATGCTAGAATAATAAACACACTGCCTCAACATACATGTGTTCATCCACTTGGGTCACCTTTTTTTAAATTGCGGTGAAAATATACACAACAAAACCTTCACCAATTCAACGATTTCCACATGTACAATTCAGTGACACTGATTACATTCTTCATGTTGTGCAACCTTTATTGCTATCCCTTTCCAAATTATTCTACCACCATTAACATAAACTCAATGCCCCCTAAGCAAAAACTCCCCCTTTCCCACTCCCTCCAACCCCTGGTAACCACTAATAATCCTTGGTTTCTATCTATTTGGTTATTTCATATAAGTGAGCTCATACAGTTATTTGTCCCTTTGTGACTGATTTATTTCACTAGCATAATGTCTTCCAGTGTTGTGGCATGCATCAGGTCTTCACCTCTCTTTATGGCTGAGGACTCAGTTAACTTTTGTTGAGTTCCTGTTGTGTGTCAGACTCTGTGTGTCAGACCCAGTCCCTGCCCTCAAGGAGCTCATGGGATACTCAGGGAGATAGAGCCATACACAGACAATTACAACATGACTTGTTGAATGTCATAACAGAAGCATGTGCAGACCCTGTGGCAAGGCAGAAGGGAATCCATCAAACTCTGGGTATGTCTGGGAAGACTGCACAATGGAAGGACTTTTGAGCAGCATCTTATCTGATCTTCCCAACAGGAGGTAAGTGATATATTTCCCCTATTTTACTGATGAGGAAGCAGAAACTCAGAGAAGTTAAGTCACTTGCCCAAGGTCACAGTTCCTCCCTAGTAGGGACAGGATGGAGCCCTGGTTAAGAGCTCATCTGCTAACCAAATGGCCGGCAGTTTGAATCCACCAGACACTCCTTGGAAACCCTAGAGGGCAGTTCTACTCTGTCCTATAGGGTCGCTGTGAGTGGGAATTGACTTGATGGCAACAGCTAGGGACAGAATTCAAACTTAGATCTGTGTAGATCCAAAGCCTGTCTCTTCCTGCCGCCATGTTCCACCTCAGAGCCAGCCCCTCCTTCCCAGAGTGAAGCCCCTGACAAGGGCTGAAGTCAACACTTGAGCTGAGTTTCTCTGACCCCAAATCCTGGAATGTTTCTACCATCAACTGACTCTATGGGACAGGTTGGAAGAGGGTAGCAACCCTCTAAAACGGGTTTTGTTCTGACCACCTATTCTTCTGGGGTTCCTAAGATAGCATGGTGTAAGGGGACAGGAGAGAGCTGGGGACCACTTGTGAGTTGTAGAATTCTCTTTTTTGAGTGGGAAGAGGTTGTCAATGGGTATAATGTGCAGACTGCACTAGATGGGGAGGGTGATAGTGTCAGCTAGACTAGGCACACTGAAAAGTAGCTGGCAGGTCATCTTGGCATCTTTGCTGATGCCACAGCCAGCAACACTGGGTTATCCACTAACACCCACTCCCCAGCCCTAGTGGAGTACATAGAGCTCACAGTGAATGAGTTACCATCATCTTCACGTGGATACTTGGGAAATTAAAATTACAGTGATAGGCAGCTTGCCCCAGGATCTCATGCGGACACAGCTTGCACCAACGGAGGGTTCTCAGGCCACATCGATGTGGGGGATCCAGAGCCATAGGATGACGGGAGCAAGGGGAGTCCCCTGGTAAGTCCATGCAGAGATGTAGTGTGATGCTGAAGATAATGATCAGTAGCTGATTATTCACCAACCTGTTCACTATTGATCAATCACCCATCTGCCCATAGAATCATACATCCAACCACCTGTCCATCCATACCCCTATACACCTATCCATGCATCTGTCTCTCAATCCTTTCATTCTTTCATCCATTCATTCATCTGTTTTCCCAGCCAGTCATTCACTGTCTGTCACCATCACTCTGCACCTGGTCCTGTGCTGGGTGCTGACGTGAGTAAGACAGCTCCTGTCCTCCAATCTGGTGAGGTAGACAGACACTTAGTCCCAGCAAGGGAGGTAAGTATGAAGATGGAGGGTTCTAGAAGGTGCGGTGGGAGCTCTGAGGGGGAAATGTCTAGTTCTGCTCGAGAGAGTCAGAGAAGCCTTTCCCGAGGAAGGGACCCCCAAGCTGGTCTTGAAAGGGGAGCAGGGGCTCATGAAGCCAGAAGAAGGAAGCTTGGCTGATTAGAACAACAGTGATGTGGGTTGGCCAGTGACCAAAAGGACCTGCAATAGAAGCGAATGGGAGGAAATGAAGGACTGGCCTTGAGCCCAGATTTTACCCCGGGTTCTCAGAACTGGCTTAGAAATGGCTTCAATCGGAAGTCTACACCAGTCTCACCCTGCCTTGCCTTCTCTTAGCTCAGCACAGGGTCTGGGATGTCAGAAGAACTAGAGAGTATCCAGGGTAGTCTCCTTATTGTAAATCGGGGAAACTGATGGCTAGAGAGAGGGGACATGCCAAAGTCACATAGAGAGTTAGGGGCCCAAACCCAGGTCTCTAATCCCCAGGCTAATGTTCCTTCCACTAGAATCTATACCCCATCTCCCAGCCTTCAGCATACACTAGAGTCTAAACACTTGCAACCCCTCAGTGCCTAGCACAGTGCTGGGTCAGGAGAGGGGATCTTCCCTGCTTCCACTGGGGTTCTGCCCTGTCCCCATAAATAATCTCTGATTGGTAGAACTCATTAATGCTCCCTCCATTGTCCTATTTAATCCCCACAATAATCCCAGGGGCCTTGAATTACTACCCCTTTTTACAGGTGAAGAAAAGGAGGCTCAGGGAGGGGAAGGGGCTTGCCGAGAGTCACACAGCTCAAATGCAGCAGAGCCAAGGCCCTGACTCCATGTCCTGTACCTGATCCAAGACACCAGGTACCACCTCACATAGCTTTGAATGCTCTGGCCCCAACTGACCCTGTGCCATTGAAGTCAGGGACTAACGTTTAGTGGGGACAGGACCCAAGTTGGGGTGGGGGGCTGGAGAGGTGAAGGGAGGACCCTAGAAAGGAAAGCTCAGAGATTGTTTTTACCTGTAACCTGCTCCGCCCCACCTAGCAATGGAAAATGTGTGTCAGAGGAAGCTGCTGGCTGGGGACAGGGTAGGTGTGCGTGGGTGACGGCATGTGGAGGGGCACTAAGGGGGACAGGATGTGCTGGGACTAAGGGCAAGGTCAGGGGTGCTGGGGCAGGGTTCTTGGTCTGCCCCCTGCTCCCTGCCGCCACCTTTTCTCTCTGGTTATCACTTTCCTTCTCACACTCTCAGAACTTACAGTAAGACTTTCAGTTCCAGAAGGATGGGCAGACTGCCCTGTGAAAGCTGTCCCCAAGCTCTACCTCCCAGACCTCCATGGCCACGGCCAGTTCTCTTTAACAGTTTATTCAACAAGCGTTTATTGAGCACTTGCCATGTGCTTGGACATGAGGATATAGGATGCTCCCTTCCCTGTCCAGAGGAACACATGGTCTCAGGAGAGTGAGGACAGAGAGCGACATGATCAGACAGGTACAAAGTCACATGAGTGACTCAATCTAGCCAGGGGCTGGGATGGTGGACAGGGAGGCTTTCTGGAGTATAAGATGTCAACTATAAAGGAGGTAACTCTTTGTAAAGGAGCCCTGGTGGTACAATGGTTAAACACTTGACTGCTAACCAAAAGATCAGCAGTTCGAACCCACCAGCCACTCCACAGGAGAAAAGACCTGGTCATCTGCTCCCGTAAAGATTACAACTAAGGAAACCCTACGGGGCAGTTCTACTCTGTCATAGAGGGTCACTATGAGTCAGAATCATCTTGATGGCACACAACAACAGCAGCTGTTTATAACTACTCTCTTGCACGCTTACTACAAGCTAGACACTGGGATAAACCATTGAGAGGTACTTCTACCATGCCATTCTCAAACAACCCTGTGAGACAGAAACTGCTCATATCCCCATTTTACAGGTGAGGAAACAGAGGCATCAAGAGGGTAAGAACTTGCCTGAGGTCACAGTGCTAGATTGTAAGAAATGGCAGAGCTGGGATTCAAAACCCGGCAGTCTGCCCTTAACCACTCTACCAATGAAAGGGAAGAGGGAACAGGTGTTGGGGGCAGGAGGGTGGAGATGTGGAGGAAGCACCAGGAGGAAAGGCCCAAAGGGGAGATGATGTGTTGAAGCTGAGAGGAGAGGGGAAGGTACCGAGTGGCGAGGCTGGGGAGCAGGCAGGGTCCAGGCTACAAAGGTCTTGCAAAGCATTACCCTGGGCACTAAGGAGCTACGGACATGTTTTGTGCAAGGCAGTAACATTTTCATGTTTGTTCTAAAAAGATACTGTCCTTATAGAAGTGGTGATCAGACGGGGCCTAAATGGACAAAAATTAAATGTGATTTAATTTTGATGTCATTGAAGGGCATATAAAGAAATAACGAATCTGTAAAAAATCTTATGCAGAGCATGTGTCCCATTTTGAAATTCAGAAAATATGGCCTTGATGTATCTGTTCCTTACACTAGGCTTAAATATATGTTTGAAAAATACTTGGCTTGTGTTCCCCTAAGGCCCTCAGGTCTTTCCTTAGCAAGTTGGCGGAATGGAATAAAAGTCCCCAGAGAACAAAGTCAAGCTGCTGTCTGTCTTGGATTCCCTGTGGGCGGTGGCTCCTCTGACCCCAGCTTCCTGTCCTACCTACGTACCAGCCTGCGGGACTAGTCAGTCATAAGAAGGATAGAGGGGAGAGGGCCCAGCTCCCTTCCTCCCTGAATTGAGCTGAAGCCACAGTTCTCAGTACTCTCCCTTGCTTCCTCATCCAAACAGACTCAGCACTGCTCCATTCAGACTAATGCCCATGCTCCATCCCTGCCATCTCAACTCGGTTCAGGCCCTTGTCTTTACCCTTGGGGCTATTGCTCCAGCCTCCAAACTGGTTTCCTTGCCTCCAGCAGCCCACTGAGTCTTCTTAAACATGAATTTGATCATTTCTCTCATTGCTCTAAAACCTTCAATGGCTTCCTATTGCTCACAGAATAAAGTCCAGATTCCTTAGCCTGCCATTTCAGATGGCAAGTTGGTCCCCAGGTATTCATCCAGGCATGTTTTTCGCTGTTTCCCTACAAGTGCTCAGTGGAGGCTCCAGAGTTTCCACATAAAAGAGGCTGGGGGGTATTCTAGTTTGAAGGAGGCTTAAGGGGGATTTGTCCTGAAGTTGTCTTTATTAAGAAGGAACACCTGAGCATGACTGTGCTTTCCTGCTTTTCTGCATGTACATCTTAGCTTACGCTGTTCCCTCCACATAAGAATGCCCTCACCCCAGTCTTCATCTTACTCAAAGGACATGTTCACCCTAATCAGGTAACCAAAAGCACTTTTTCCTGCTCCGGAGCATTTGGCTGAACTTCCTTACAAAGTAGCTTATTCCAGTCCACCTTCCCTTAGAGCTAGGTTCGGGCCCCAGGCCTATGGCTGAATGGTGGGAAGACCTGGTGAGAGAAGTGTCAGAATGGACACCTGGTTGCTAATGGTGCTCCATGACCTTGAGTAAGTCACTTTTCCTCTACGGCCCTCAGTTTCCTCTCTGTAGAGCAGGAGGTGGGGACAGACACCCGAGCAGGGACGAAAGCATGAGCTAAGTTCCTCCCCACCACTCTAGGTCTAGGCAGACATTGGTCCTGTGAACAAGAACTTCTGGGGTCCTTTATTTTGCATTGGTTTGCATATATTTGCATATACACTGTAAGAGGTACCAACCATGCTTCATTCATAGAAAGAACTGAGGCTGTCTTCTAACTGCTGCCTAGGGATGGAAAAGACCCATGGCTTATGGTTCTACCCAAAACTGAGGCCATCAGAGGCTTCCAGCCCCCTCCTTTTACAGATGGGACAACTGTGGCTTAGAGAGGGAAAGTGATGAGCCCAAGGTCACACAGCAGCTGGGGAGCAGAAGGCTCCATCCCAGGCTTCCCATGGTCTCCCAGGGGCTTGCACTAGGGGCCCTCATTTCTGTCTGCCTACAGGGTGGATGAAGGTGTGAGGGGCTTGGTTTTCTTTTGAGGCCCTTCTCTGCACCCCAGAATAACAAAGCCGGGTGGCTTGACAGCCTCCGCAACCACCACAGGAAACCAAATTGTAGTAGAAAGGCAGATGGGAGTGGAAAATCCTCTCCGAGATCTTAGAGCGTTGCTTTCACCTGTTCTAAAAATAACCAGGCTTATTAGAGATTGATAGATGACAAGATAACCCACAAGTTATTCCACTGAGGCTGGGGAGAGGAGAGCGTAAGATTCTGCTTAAACAAAAGGAGACACCGGCCATGCTGCAGGAGATGGACAGAGTTGGCTGGACCCACTGAAATTCATATTCGGTGGTGTTGATAGAGGGCCATTTGTGGGGCAGGTCCCGGGCTAGACTGGAGGAACACAGCAGTGAGCAAGATAGATATGGACACTGCCTTCAAGAGATCCTATTCTCTGGAGGGGGGAAGACAACAAAAGTTAACAAATAAAACAATTGCAAATTGTGATGAGTGCTATGAGGGAAACAAGTAGTGCAGAGATAAAGACTAATAGGGAGACCTTCTTCAGCCAGGATGGGCAGGGAGGACCATTTAAGCTGAGACCTGAAGAGCAAGAAGGAGGCAGCCAAGCAAAGAATGGAGAGAAGGGCATCCTTGGGCAGATTACAAAGCCCTAAGGTGGGGTGGATCTTTGGCAGTTAAAGTGGGTGGGGAGGTGAAGGTGCAGGAGGAGGCTGGAGGGATGACTGGGCCAGATTGAGCAGGCTTTGAGGACCTATTTAGGCTTCTGGGTTTGAGTCCAGGTCTATGGAGGCCATTGAAGCAAGGCTTCCAGCAGTGGAATCATGGAGTGTGGTTTGCCTCTTAAGAAGCTCGATCCTGCTTGTTGTGTGGAACAAGGATTGGGGCGGGGGGCAGGGGCAAGCAGCAAGAAGACCACTTAGGCAGCAGATGTGGTGTCCAGGCAGGAGTGACAATGGCCTGATCCAAGGGACAGGGAAAGCGGAGAGAACTGGATGGATTCAAAATATGTCTTGGAGATCACCTTCACAAGGAGCTGCAGATGGATTGGATTGAGGTAGAGAGGAGGAAGGGGGGCCCTGCAGAGGTCTCCCAGGTTTCTGGCCTGAGCATCTGGGTGGGTGGTGGTGGCGTTTCCTGAGGTGGGTCAACCTACTATCAGGAGGGCCAGGTGCAGGAATTGGTTTGAGGGCATGTTAGGTCTGAGAAATCTGGGGACTGCCAAAGAGGCAGCTGCAGAGGCCCTAGCAGTCTTGTGCCATCTGACAAAAACAAACAGTTGGTTCTTCTATTATCAACCCAGTCTGAACAGTGAGCTCCAGGGGGCCAGGGACAGGTCGCCTTTGTTTTGTAGCCCCAGCACTTAAGATGGTGTCTAGCAAAAATTTAGTGGATGAATGAATGAAGCTGGACCACCAGCCAAATGAGTCGGCTTGCAGATGTGATAATTGAAAACAACCACAGTGCCCTGCACACGTTGTCAGTTGTTAGTTGCTGTCGAGTTGGCTCCAACTCATGGCGACCTTATGTGTAACAGAACAAAACGTTGCCCGGTCCTGCACCATCCTCCTGATTCTTGGGCCCTGCACATAGTAGGTACTTAATAAATATTTAAGGACTTCTGTGACTCCTCTTCTCTCACCCCGACAACCAAGCAGTCAATGATTCCTGCAGATTTGACCTTCTCAGTGTTTCCTAAATCAGTCTCCTATTCCATCCCTACTTTGTAGTTATAAGTTGCTGTCTGGTCAGCTCTGACTAATAGCGACCTTATGTATAATGAAACGTTGCCTGGTCCTGCACCATCTTCATAATTGTTGCCATGTTTTATCCCATTGTTGTGGCTTCTGTGTCAATCCATCTCACCAAAGGCCTCCCTCACCTTCGCTAATCCCCGACTTTACCAACAATGATGTACTTTTCTAGTGATTGGTCTTTCCTGATGACATGTCCAAAGTAAGCAAGGCAAAGTCTTGCCATCATTGCTTCTAAGGAATATTCTGGTTGTATTTCTTCTAAGATTAATTTGTTCGTTCTTCTGGCAGTCCATGGTATCTTTAATATTCTTAGCCAACACCACAATGCAAATGCATCAATTCTTCTGTCTTCCTTTTTCATTGTCCAGCTTTTGAATGCCTATGAAGTAATTGAAAAGACTCTGGCTTAGGTCAGGAGCACCTTAGTTATCAAAGTGACATCTTTGCTTTTTTTAAATATTTTTGTTGTTCTTATTGAGAATGTACATGGCACAACATATACCAATTCAACAATTTCTACATGTACAATTCAGCAACATCGATTATTTTCTTCAAGTTGTGTAACCATTCTCACAACCATTCTCTTTTTCAGAATTGTTCCTCCTCCATTAACATCAACTCACTGTCCCCTAAGTGTCCTATTTAAACTTTCAAGTTGCTGTTGTCAATTTGATCCTATATAGATAGTTCTTAAAACAGCATAATGCTCAAGACAGACATTTTTTACTAGTTATGCTAGACTGTTTTTTGGTTTAAAGAAGAGTTCAGGGGATATTTTTGGTTTAAGGTTTAAGATTAACTCAGGGGGATTCATCCAGTCTCAATGGCTCCAGAAAAGTCTCGATTTCATAAGAATTTGAAATTCTCTACCACATTTTCTCCCTTTGATCAGGATTCTTCTATGGAATCTTTGATTAAAATGTTCAATAATGGTAGCTGGGCATCATCCAG
Organism: Trichechus manatus latirostris; assembly: GCF_000243295.1. NCBI lineage: Eukaryota > Metazoa > Chordata > Mammalia > Sirenia > Trichechidae > Trichechus > Trichechus manatus. Next base: position 6,097,083 of record NW_004443984.1, read on the forward strand.
TTCTTCTGGTCTCATGGCAAAGGAGGCAGTAGTTCATGGAGGCAATTAGCCATGCATTCCATTTCCACCTCCTATTCCTGACTCTCCTCCTTTGTCTCTTGACAGCGTTGCTTTTTAAAACTTTAAAGAGATTTTTTACAGTAGATTTGCCCAGTGCAATACCTTGATTGATTTCTTGATTGCTGCTTCCATGGACTGTGATTGTTAATCCAATTAGAATGAAATAATGGAAAACCATCCCTACTACCAATATACTAATTCAGACCCTCAGCATTTAACTATTGTATATTTATAGTGCAGGACAGGGCAGAATTTCATTTTGTTGTACATGGGTTTGCCATGAACTGGGGACTAACTCAATGGCAGCTAACAACAATAGCTGTCTTTAACTGAGTACTAGGCACTGGGGTAGGCCCTTGTAATGTAGCTTCAGAAATCGCCGATCATCAGTGGGGATAAGAAACACCAGGATCAGCACAAAGCTGGTTCCTATGAGGTGGAGGTCAGGCATACCTCTATTCTCCAGCTTTTTCACCATTTCTGACACCAGCCATCCTCCCCTCAGAACTCTCTACTTCTCTACTGGGTCTGACAATTCGTTGCAATGGCCACACAGAACTCACAGACCATACTCACAGTGATGAGGTTTATTAGGAAAGTAACAGCCCTCAACTCTGGAGACAGGATCAGCTTCGTCAATCAGGACAGCCTTCAACGAGGACAGCTCTCAACTCTTCAGCTGTGCCAGCCAACAGCCCTTCTCAGCCTCTGCCACTGGGCTCCTCTAGGCCTCTGCCCTGCTCAGGCAAGTGTTACAATTCTTTTGGCTCCGCAGACAAGTGCCCGGAGGCAACCCACTCTGTCAGCAAGCCTCCTGTCCCAGGGCGCTCAGGTGTGTCTCTTTCTGTGGGCCAGCAAGCACCACTGCAGCAGTCTGCTGGTCCCGTGATTCCTGCCGCTCATACTGCTGCCACCGTCTCGGTGCCATCTTCAGTGTTACAGCTCTTTTAGGAGGTTCCCTTCTTTTCTTTCTCGCTCTCTGTGCCTCTCTCCCTACCTCTGTTGGATTGGCTGCTTATATACGCAAGCTCCTTACCAATTTCAAAGCATGGTCCTCCCAGCCAGGCCACAAACCAACGAATCTCTGCAAGGTCACTTAACCCTTATTGGTTGGTTTCATGCACCCTATTTGCGTAGTAAATTGACCAATCTTTGCAAGGTGCATAAAATAGACCAATCACAGGGTCTGCAGCCTAACCAATTATTTTTGGCAGAATTATAAACCTAAGGCCGGAAAGGCCATATATAAAGAGAAACCCACTCTGCTGCAGTCCTTTATGGGTATTATTCACATTTAACCCTCAAAAAAACACACAGAGGCAGGAAAACTTACCCCTTTTTACTGCCCCGGACACTATTACAACAGCCCTCTGTGTGACTTGCCTATGGCCACACAGCCAATAAATGACAGAGCCAGGATATGAACCTAGGCAGGCTGGCTCTTGGCTGGTACAGTCGTACCTTTCAACCAGTTGTGTGATGCATGTCTGTTTGCTTGTCTGTGTCACTCAAGAACAAGAACCAAGTCTTGTTGCTCCTTACCCCCAATACCTGGCATGGCGGCTGGCACGCAGTTCTGTAGGTGTTCAATCAGGCCTCCCTTTACAGAGCCAGGTTGTCACCTTCCTGCTTTGAATAGAAGGAAAGCCTGAAAGGAGAAAATTCTTTTCATTATATAGCATTTTGCAATCATCTATCTTACATGATCACATTCATATTCACAACAATCCCAGTGGGCAGGGATTATTAAACCCACCTGTCAAATGAGGGAATGGAGGCCCAGAGAGGCTGAAAAACTTGCGTAAAGTCACCCGGCTAATAGTTGGTGGAGATAGTACATAAACCCAGGTCTCCTGACTTGAAGCCCGGCACTCATTCCACGCATCATAAACCTGGCCAGGGAAGATGTTGCTGAATTCAAACCTGGTGCAAGAAACTGGAGTCCAGCCTTGTCAGGGGTCATTAATCACTCCCTCCCCCAGCATGGCTGAGCTCTGGGGCAGAGGCCTGCTTCCCGTCCTCCCAGCCCTCAGTGTAACACCTCTTCAGGGCAGAAAACTCTTCCCTGTTGCAAAGTTCTAGCCCTCCCCTCCCCAGCCTTTCCTCAGGCTACTCCTCCCCAGCCCCCTCTGAGGGTCCTGGTAAAAGCATCCGCTTGTCAGTGTAAATCTGCAGGGTTCAGACCAGCAGCTGGAGATGGATGGGCAGGAAGCCGTAACAATGGATGAAAGACCCTCTGTGCCCAGGTGGATGGGGGAGGGAGAGGCAGGAAACAGAGAAGCCGCCTGCCTATGGGGCTAGGAGCCGCCGGCCGGCGGGAGGCCTGGGATGCCAGAACCCGTGGGGTTTATTTGGATTCCCAATGGATCCAAGCTGGGGAGCAAACATCTGACCAGCTCATCTCCACGGGGCGCCAGGCCTAGGACGTGTGTGACAAGAATGTTGCTGTCATTCATCACTGTTTGTCCCCAGGGCCTAGCAGAGAGCTGGCTACACAGTAGGGGCTCATGATAAAGATTTGTTGAATGAAGAAATTAACCTGGCACTACTATTAACTGAAGAATTACAGTTTTAAATCGATTTGCTTAAAAAAAATTAAAGATTCATAGTTTTCCCTTTCCCCCTCAGAGCTTTTGCATATGCTGTTCTTTCTGCCTGGCATGCTTTTTCCTCTGCTTTTGGCAAGGCCAGCTCCTCACCCTCTAGTCACAGCTTAAACAAAGCTCCTCAATGAGCTTTGGGGGACTGCTCTGACTGCCCCAGCCAAGGTAACCCCCATTTCCTTGCCCCGCTAGCCCACTACATATTGATTTCCTTCAAGGCACTTTTCATGATCAGAAATCCTCTTTTAACTTTGTGCCCTGTGGGGTTTAATTTTAAAAGAAGTTAAGAAATGCTTAAGTTTATAATGTATAAACCCATTTAGTTCATTGCAAGGTAGTCATGGCAAGGCACACAGGTAAAACCACAAGACATTTAATTATGACAAGAGAATCAGAGTTAACAATTACAATGTTAGTTCAATGGTTAGAGTCTGACTCTTTAGACTTCAGACTTTTACCTTTAAAGAGAGGTCTCAAAGTGCAAGCTTAACCAGTGGTATGTCCTTGACAGAGGTCCCTCCGTGCTAGGGTTTGAGGTCGACAGTGAGGCAAGGCTATCTCAGGCAGAGCCTCCAGCAGCACTGGGTCTTTGGAGAGTTCAAGAGACAGATCAATGTGGAAACGAGTTGCCTCTGACTTGCTCTCAGTGAAAGGACGAAAGCCTGGGGTTTTATGTGATTTAGTCCCTCTGGTCCTGCTTGATAAGCGTCTATCAAGGCAGCTTACATCATAGGTCCATAATCAGGGGCACACATTTGAGGTGTTTTAACTTAGATAAACTAAAGGCTATGTCACAACTTATCAGAGCAAAGCAGTTGTCTTACACTGAAGTTGTTGTTGTCAGGTACCATCCTGTCAATTCCAACTCAAAGTGACCCCATGTGACAGAGTAGAACTGTCTCATAGGGTTTCCTAGGCTGTAATCTTTACGGAAGTAGATCACCAGGCATTTCTCTCACAGAGCTGCTAGGTAGGTTTGAACCACCAACATTTTGGTTAGCTGCTGGGTGCTTAACCCTTGCGCCACTAGGGCTCCTTTACACTGAAGTAACTGGCTATGATATTAGAACCTGGAACAGAGAAGTTAACTTGTCTGTTTTAAAACTTAACCTAAACGTTTAAGTCACACATTGCATGTTTCACATACATGTGATCTGAGATCATTACGTTATAAGCATATATAACACTTTGTCATTTCCTGTCTCTCCCACCAGAATGGAAGCTCCAAAAGGCTGTGGATCATATCTTCTTATTTTTGTTGTATCCTCAGAGCCAGGTATTTAGAAGATGCTCCATAAATAGTTGTCAAATGGAAAAGGAGATGAACAAATGAATCCCTGTAATAATGTCACTCACATCCTGTGCTCCACAATCTGCTTCCTTGAAGAGAACAAAGGGGAGTCTTGCTTTTGCCCTGCCTATTGCAGCTCTTGAGTAAAGCACAGCCCACAGTGAGCGGCTATTTCCCAGGTCAATAATTGTGACTATTGCAAATCATCTCGGGGCTCTGCTTCCCTACAACAATTTCTGGCTGCTACAAGGCAGCTGCCTTAAACCCAGCAGCACAGATCCATGAGGAAATCAGCAAGCGACGTCTTTTGACCCCTCTACTGTCTACACCAGCAATATCAGGAACCATTAAGAACTTCTTGCAGCCAGATAGACCTGGGATCTGATCCCACTATGTCTCAAGCTCAACAGTGACCTTACGCAAGTGATTTAACATCTCTGAGCTTCAGTTCCCTCATCTGTAAAATGGGGATAATAGTAGTACCTGCTCATGGGATGCTGTGAGAATTCGATGAAATAAGCTGCACAGCTCTAGACATACAGCAGGCACTTAAGAAACAGTAAACCAAAAGCTGGCTTCTCTGTAGGACAGGAACTGTAACTCAGCCACAAGGCTTAGCTTGGTCACAAATAGGGCTGCCACAGGTGAAATCCTTGGTCTGACTTTCCAAGTTGAATTTATTTAACTCCCCTTCCTCTCTGCTCAGCCCCGGGCTTGGACCTGCATGGTTTTCTCTGGCTTGAATCTGGAAGCTCCCTACTGCCTCTTAGCCTGCTGAATCCAGTTCTAGCTGTTTATAGCCCAAGATTCCAGGGACAGAACCTTCCAAGCTTCAATCCCCCAGAGCCAGCCCAAACTAGACTTCTCCACACCTGGCTTCTCCAGCCTGGCCCTCCAGTCCGTGCTGCCACGTGAGGGCTCTAAAACCATCTGAAGGGGTCACTCCCCTGCTCAACAACCTTTGAAGTCTCCCCATCACCTTTTGGATCAAGTCCAAACTTCTGAACTTGACATTCAGAGCCCTGTACCATCTGACTCCAGCCTCAGCTCTGCGCCCCCACCTCACACCCTGAACGTTCCAGCCCCGGCACACCTCCTTGCTGTTGCACACGCTGTGCCCCCACTTCTGGACCTGGTACGCTCATCTTTTAAAGCTTAGCTCGGATAGCAGCTTTTCTGTGACTCCTTCCCTGATGAGTCTCTTGCCGCCTCCAGGAGGAGGAATTAGCTGCTCTGTCCTTCAAGCTTTCACTGTACTTTGTACCCAACTCTGAGACAGCACCCGGCACATTGCATTGGAATGAAGTGTTTATATGCCTGGCCTCCCATCTCAACTGGCACCCCATCACCCCATCCCCTTATCCTGACTTATATTTCTTCAGAGCAATTTCAACTACCTGATACTCTCTTATATATTCTATTCATGTATTTATGGTCTGCCCTCCCCCGCTCCCCACAACACTAGAATGTAAACCCTGTAAGGGCAGGGACTTTGTTTTGATCACCTTTTTTTGGTATCTCTGGTGTCTTAGAACACAGCCCGGCACCATAGGGGCTGCTCGAGAAATATTTGTTGAGTGAGTGAATGAATGAATGAATGTCATTAGGTGGGAGCAAGGTGGTCAGAGCTGTTTTAAGAGACTCCGTTAGAACCAGGGTGCAAGATGGCTTGGAGGGAGGCGAGGTGGGGACTTGGAGATGGGATGGGAGGGCAATGTCCAGGTGAGAAGTTTCCTTATGAGAGGCCCCAGGTATAGTGGAAAAGGCCTGGGGTCAGGAGAACCAAGTTCAAGTTTTGGCTTCTGTACTTCACAGCTGAGTGCACCTAGACAAATGCCTTTGCCTCTCTGGGCCTGTTTCTGTATCATTAAAATGCAGAGTGTATAAATAATGCCTACTTCACAGAATGCCGTGAGGACAGACAGGGATGACAGGTGCATTAGGGCCATATGGGGGCAGCTTGGGGGGCGAGCAGTGAGTAAGCATCGATCTGGGAGCTGGTCAGATGTGGGTTCAACTGCCAGCTCCTGATGGCTAGCATGTGCTTTCAGCACATCACATCCTTCTTGCCTGCAAAGGCCTCATGCTCACCCCTATGGCTCATAGTGGCATGGGTCAGAGCATGCCCCAGGGTCTACGAAGAGACTTAAGGCACAGCTGGGATGCCCCAGGATCATCTGCATTCTTTTTCTTACTAAGGAGTCAGCTCGAAGCCTGGCCAAGGCAGTCTGCCTCAGGGTCAAAGGAGGCTGAGCTGGAAGGATCCTTGGGCCATTGGATTCAAGGCCAAGCCAGAGAGGCTGAAGGACTTGTCCAAGGTCACTCAGCCAGTTGGCTTCGAAGTCAGTTCCAGAGCCCAGGTCTCCTCATTCCCAGCCCGGACTCTCCACTCCACCCTGGTCATGTGGCTGATCCTTGTTGATCAGCTACATTTCTGTTCCTCCACCTTGTTTATTACAGCAGCTTCCATCTGCCAGGCACTGTGCTAGGGACTTTACTCACTATGCCTCATTTAATCCTCACAGAAGCCTCTGCAGTCATCACCTCTGTTTACAAATAAATAAACTGAGACTTAGAGAGGGTGAATGATTTGTCCAACGTCACACAGCAAAGAAAGGAGCCCTGGTCGCTCAATGGTTAAGTGCTCAGCTGCAACTAAAAGGTTGACAGTTTGAACCCACCAGCAGCTCTGTGGGAGAAAAGACCTGGCCATCTGCTCCCATAAAGATTACAGCTTAGGAAACCCTATGCGGCAGTTCTACTCTGTCATATAGGGTCACTATGAGTCCGAATCGACTCAACGGCACACAACAAGCAACAACAACACAGCAAAGTAAAGGCAGGACCAAGATTCAAGTTCATGTCTTCCTGTCTCTGAAGCCTGTACCCACTGTGGCCTCTTGCCACAATTACCACTGTTCAGTCTCCCATGCTCCTATCTTGGATGGAGTCAGTCATTCAGTCATTTGGCAAACATGTATGGAGCTCAGTGCCAGGCATGGGAGAGCAAAAATGAGTAAAACTCAGCCCCGACCCAAGAGGAACTCACCATCCAGGCAAGAGCAGACATGGTCATTAATACTTATAATCATAGAGGTAGTATAAGGCACAGTAGACAGTTTTCTAAGGTTGTCTCATTTATATTGCACACTGGTTCCTGAAAAGGTACGTATTATTATCCCCATTTCACTCAGTAGCAAACTGAGGCTCAGAGAGGCAAATTCACTTGTCCAAGGTCACGTAAACCCCGTATGTCTGCCTCCAGAGCCCGTGCTGTGTCCACGTGAGTGCCCTGCACACAGCACATCCTGTTTCTCCAAAGTCCTGTACAAACGTTGGTTCATTCATTCAGTGCATATTTATTGCATCCCTACCATGTGCCAAATGGAGTCCCTGAGTGGTGCAAATAGTTAAGCCCTGGACTACTAGCCAAAAGTTTGGCGGTTCGAACTCACCAGTGGTGCCTCTGAAGACAGGCCTGGCAATTTGTTTGTGGAAGGTCACAGCCTTGACAACCTTATGGAGCAGTTCTACTCTGCAGACACGGGGTTGCTATGTATCAGAATCGACTCAATGGCAGCTAACAGCAGCAACAATCGTGTGCCAAGATCTGTCCTGGGTGTACCGAGAGGGAGATGAACAGGACATGGTCCCTGCTTCCACCTTCAGCCAGTGAAGAGGTGGATCTGGGGTGTCTAGCTGCTCTGTTCCTTTATCCTCTCAGTGACACTCATGGGGGACCCTTTGGTGCTGGACCAGCCTTCCCCCCACCAAAGTGTCCATAGGGCTGCCGGGAAATGTCAAGGGAGGGAGGCTGTGACCGCCCCAGGCCCCCAGGGCTGCCTTGTCCTCTCAGCCAGGCTCTGACTCACCACCCACACCTGGCGCTGGCCTCAGGCAGCCATGCTGGAAATAGACCCGGGCAGAGAGCAGGAGTGGGGCGGGCAGGGCAGGGAGGGAGGGTCAGGAGGTGGCACCTGCACGCGTGGCTGCCGTTCCCATCCTCCCTGCCAAGAAACAGAGAAATGCCACGAAATGGAGCCTGCCTGAAATAACTGGGCTTGGGAATGCTCATGGAGGCTGAAGCCCCCACCTCCCTGGGAGCTGTCCCAGGAGCAATGAGAATTACAAGACAAATAATAATGCTGCCTCGCTGCCCACAGAGCTTGCCAGTTATTGAGCACTTGCTGTGGGCCAGCCACAGGTCTAAGTAAGTGCTTTGCATGTCTTGATTATCTCATCTCGAAGCTCCCCAGGAGGTCATGCTGTGATTAAGCCCATTTTACAGATGAGGAACTTGAGACTCAGAGAAGCCAAGTAACTTACCTAAGACCCATTCATTCCAAGTTCCCCACCCAATCCCCATTCAAACGGCCCCTTCCAGGTCACACAGGTGCCTGCTCTGTTCCCATCTGCCCCACCCGTATCACCTTCCCTCTTTGCCAAGGCAAGAGCCCCCTTCTTACCACTCTGGGAAGTAGTAATCAAACCATTATCCTTCTCCTTTCCCCTCTACCTATCTCAATCCTGCCCAGTTTTCAGCGCAAGTGTGATCATGTTGCCTCCCTGTCTAAAATTTGCAGGGGCTCCCCGTTGCCCTCAAGATAAAGTGTATCCAAGGCCCTTGTGAACTCGGCCCTGCCCACCTCTCCAGCCTCATCACTCACCAATCTCTGCTTGGGCAAGTCCCAACACCTCCCAGGCCTCATCTTGCTGGTGAGGATGAACGTGATGAGGATGAAGGGACTGATGCATGTGAAGTCTCTAGCAGAGACTTCCTGCACTTGGTGCAGGGATGGCGTTCAGTAAACCCTCCTGCCCTGAGACCAGCTCGGAGCCAGAGGCCAGGGTGGAGTCGTGGTGTGGGAAACAGTCTCTGCTTTCAGCCAGGCTGGGATCAAGGGCTTCTTGGTGGGCAAGCCCAGGGGCTGTCAGGGCTACAGGAATTCATCATTTTGAGAAATTCTGAAAGATGTCAGGAGAGAGGTAGCTGGAACTGTGGAACTGGGGGACAAAAAAAGCAAAAGAAACCAACTGGAGATTGGAGAGTATATGCTTAGGAGAGGGAGGAAAGGAGGGACTGGTGGAGGGGACGAACAGCTTGAATGGAGGCCCAGAGGCAGAACTGCTTCCAGAACTCAAGACAGCTGTGGGTACAGCGAGCGGAGGTGACGAGCTGGGGTGAGCTGCCCTATGACAAGCAGGGAAGCCTGGACTTAGAGCCTCAGAGACCTTTGAGTCCAAACCCTTCCTCCCTCTCCCCCATTTCCCAGATTGGGAAACTGAGGCCCTATGCCTCGCCCAGGCCTCCATAATGCAGTGAGCAGGTGAACGGATGGAGGTGGGCTGAGAGAAGAAAGGAGGCCAGGCTGGGCAGCAGCTCTCTCTCCCCCTGATACCTTACACTTTTTAGGCCCAATTCTCCCCACCCCCAGGCTTGGCCTGGTCGCCTAACTGCAGGTGGGTGTGACTCAAGCCAGGGGCTTGCTCTAGTGGCCCCGGCCCCTGGGCCACAACGGAGCTTTGGGCCTCTCAGCTGTGATGTCAGTGGGCCCTTCCTTCCTCCCACATCTGCTTGAAAAGGTCACCTATTTTAAACTCTTTCTCACCCCACCCTGCCCCTTGCCCCAAAAGAGGATGCATTTTTTCTCACTTGTTACCAACAGTTCAGCTCAATATTCAAACAGCTTTCTCTTCTGGTGCCCACCACCAGTCCCTCCACCATCAGAAAACCCCAGCCCCCTCAGACTCCTCCAAATTGCAGGAAGCGACTCCACCAGCTTTTAATTTAACAAATATTTGCTGAGCATCTCCTACGTGCCACTGTTCCAGGCTCCCAGGGATAGATCCCTGCTCTCTTGGTGCCTACATTTTAATGGAGGTAGACAATAAACAAGTCAACAGATACAGTAACAAGATAATTTCCAATGGTGACCAATGCCCTAAAGAAAATAAAACAGGGCAAGAAAAAATAGAGAATGACTGGGTGGTCACGGAAGGCTTCTCTGAGGAGGTGATAAAAACTTTAGAAAGAGCATTGCAAGGAGACGGAACAGCAAGTGCAAAGGCCTGAAGGTGGAAATGGATAGGTCCATTAGAACAGAGATTCTCAAAGTGGGATCCCCCAACCAGCAGCATCAGCGTCACCTGGCAGCCTGTTAGAAATGCAAATTCTCAGGCCCCACCCCAGACCTACTAGAAACTCTGGGGAATGGAGCCCAGCAAGTTGGGTTTTGAGAACTCTTCCCGGTGATTCTAATGCACCTTAAAGTCTGAGAGTCACTGGCTTGTTACTGTGAGTTGGCCTCAAGTTGGCCCCCAACTCATGGCGACCCCATGTACAACAGAACAAAACTCTGCCCAGTCCTGCACCATCCTCATGATCGGTGGATGGGACAACTGTGATCTATAGGGTTTTTGCTGACATCCGCCAGAAAGTTGGTGTGAGAACTGCCAGTGTGATGCCGCATGGAAAGAACATGGATTTTGGGTCAAAAGACCCATCAGTGTGACCTGGGGCAAGTGACTTCACCTCTCTGAGACTTGGTTTCCTTACCTACCAGAGCAATCATGTGAATTACTATGTGTACATCTGTACAGTAATACCTGCAAAAGCCAGAACCTGTGTAAGACAGAAACCTGTCAGGGAAGGAAAACTGAAATATTTTCCGCTAATAGAAAGCAAAGGAGCCCTGATGACCCAGTGGTTAAAGTGCTCGGCTGCTAACAGAAAGATCGGTGATTCCAACTCATCAGCTGGTCTGTGGAAGAAAGATGTGGCAATCTGCTTCCATAAAGATGACAGCCTTGGACACCCTATGGGGCAGTTTTGCTCTGTCCTACAGGGTCGCTATGAGTTGGAATTGACTTGACAGTAATAGGTTTAATAGAGAGTAATAGAAAAGTGGTAAGACTGCACCCTGACAAAGGCGGAAAACTTGCAAGACCCAGAAAAACAAGGTAGTCCCATCCAGCTCCAGCTCTCATAGGTTTCACTGTATATGCCAGGCACCATGCTAGGCCCTGGGAATATAGCAATGAACACAACAGACAAGGACGCGGCCCTTGTGGAGCTTACGATCCTTATTGCAGTCCTAGGGAGTGAGCATTTATGGCCCTAGTTAGCCCTTGAAGAAGGATATTGAGGTCCAGAAACTTGCCGAGGACACTAAGGTGGTAAGTGGCCGAGGCAGGATTTGGATCAAGACTTGGCAGGCTTCCCAGCGGAAGCCATCACCTTAGGAAACTACAGGAGGATCAGGAGGCAGTTTGGGAAGCGATGAATCCAGTCCTCAGGAGAGAGAAGTCCTGGGAGAAGAGAATTGTTATGGACTGAATTGTGTCCCCCTAAAATATGTGTTAGAATCCTAACCCCTACATGGATGTAAGACAATTTAGGGAATAGGGCTTTCCTTGTTATGTTAATGAGGCTTATCAGTGTGTTTAAACCTAATGCTTTTGAGACATAAAAAAGAACAGATTAGACACAGAAAGAACCAAGGACAAATGGAAGAAAGATAGACACCACATGAGATCACCAAGGACCCAAGGAACACCCGGGTTACAGAAGCTGAGATGAGTATCTTCCCCCAGAGCTGATAGACAGAGAGCCTTCCCCAAGAGCTGGTGCCCTGAATCTGGACTTCTAGCCTTCTGAACTGTGAGAAAATAAATTTCTGTTTGCTAAAGCCACTCATGGTATTTCTGTTACAGCAGCACCAAGAAACTGAGGTACCATGAGCTGGCAGGGGGTGGGATGAGGTGTGGGGCTCTATGCTCCCATCTGTATCTCTGACGCTTGCCAGACTAAAATGTAGGGTCAAGGACTGTAAAGTGAAAATCCATGAAATCATGCTCTTAGTCATTCTTCGTTTGTCATTTCCTTCTTGACGTAAAATTTGTGAGTCACAGACTCAGAACTTGTAGGTTTCACAATCCACAGGAATGATGGCAGATGCTATCATGTCTCACATCAGCACGTTTCCAACAGTCAGTATTCTCCCTCTCTGGGACATCAGGGACCTAATTTGGAAGGCTATGGGGCAAGAAGCAGGGAAAGGTGTGCACAAGATCTCATGTGCTACTCAAGAGGCAGTGGTGACAAGAGTCTGGAATGCCCTAAACAGCTGGTCACAGCCCCCTCTCCCCAAACACATGCAGACATTCATCTCATTGAGTACCCACTAAGGGCAAGCAGTGGACAAGGCAAATTCAGGCAATGGTTAAACCCCTGGGCCCTGCCATCCAAGGCACAATAATTGGTTTCTATTCACCTGGAGCAACAGAAGAAAAAGGAGAGTCAGGAATAGAAGGAGGATATGGAACGTGTGGCTAATTGCCTCCCTCCATGAATAACTGCCTCCTTCGCCATGAGACCAGAAGAACTAGATGGTGTCCAACTACCATTACTGACTATATTGATCAAAGATTCTAGAGAAGAATCCGGGCCAAAAGGAGGAAAATGTAGAACAGAATTTCAAATTCTCATGGACTCCAGACTTTCTGGAGCCATGGAGGCTGGATGAACCCCCGAAACTATTGCCCTGAGATAATCTTTAAACCTTAAACCAAAAATATCCCCTGAAGTCTTCTTTAAACCAAACAGTAGCTTAACTAGTAAAGAATGTCTGTCTTGAGCATTATGCTCTTTTAAGAGCTATCTATATGGGATCAAATTGGCAAGATCAATTTGAAAGAGTAGATAGGAACCTTAGGGGGCAGTGAGTTTATGTTAATGGAGGAGGAACAACTCAAAAAAGGAGGGAGAGAATGGTTGCACAGCTTGAAGAATGTAATCAATGTTACTGAATTGTACAATTAGAAATGGTTGACTTGGTGTATGTTCTGCTGTGTATATTCTCAAGAACAATAGCAACAAAATAAACATAACTTTAAAAACAACAACCCTGGGCCCTGGATCAACTAAATCCAAGTTCCAGCTCTGCCACTTTCTGTCTGTGTGACCTCAAGCAATTCATGTCACCTTTCTGAGCCTCAATTTTCTTATCTGTAAAATGGGGGAAACAATAGTGCCTACCTCACAGGGTCATTAGTGTTCAATGAGTTCAATCTATTTTTGAGATGGTCTCTAAATTCAGGTGGAATATACTTAAGATTGTACTTTGGCTCTGTGGACTTGTTTTAATTTCTTCAGCTTCAACTTGAACTTGCATATGTACAATTGATGGTCTGTTCCGCAGTCGGCCCCTGGCTTTGTTCTAACTGATGATATTGAACTTCTCCATCGTCTCTTTCTACAAATGTAGTCTGTTTGATTCCTGTGTATTGCATCTGGCCAGGTCCACGTGTATAGTCACTGTTTATGTTGTTGAAAAAGGTATTTGCAATGAATAAGTCATTGACCTTGCAAAATTCTATCATGCGATCTCCAGGGTCATTTCTATCAGCAAGGCCATATTTTCCAACTACCAATCCTTTTTTGTTTCCAACTTTTGCATTTGAATCACCAGTAATTATCAATGCATCTTAATTACACGTTTGATCAATTTCAAACTGCAGAAGTTGGTAAAAATATTCAGTTTCTTCATTTTTGGCATTAGTGGTTGGTGCATAAATTTGAATAATAGTCGTATTAACTGGTCTTCCTTGTAGGTGTGTGGATATTATTCTATCACTGACAGCATTGTACTTCAGGATAGATCTTGAAATGTTCTTTTTGACAATGAACATGACACTATTCCTCTTCAATTTGTCTTCTTCGGCATAGTAGATCATATGATTGTCCAATTCAAAATGGCCAATACCAGTCCATTTCAGCTCACTAATGCCTAGGATATTGATCTTTATACATTCGGTTTCATTTTTGACAACTTCCAATTCTCTTAGATTCATTCTTCGTACATTACATGTTCCAATTATTAATGGATGCTTGCAGCTGTTTCTTCTTATTTTGAGTCGTGCTACATCAGCAAATGACAGTTCCAAAAGCTTTACATCATTAAGATCAACTCTACTTTGAAGAGGCAGCTCTTCCCCAGTCGTATTTTGAGTGTCTTCCAACTTGAGGGGCTCATCTTCCGGCACTATCTCAGACAATGTTCCGCTGCTATTCATATGGTTTTTGCTGGGCAATTCCTTCAGAAGTAGATTGCCAGGTCCTTCTTCCTATTCTGTCTTATTCTGGAAGGTCAGCTGAAACCTGTCCACCATGGGTGACCCTGCTGGTATTTGAAATACTGACGGCATAGCTCCCAGCATCACAGCAACACGCAAGCTACCACAGTACAACAAACTGACAGATGAGTTGTAGGATGACGTCAAGGACGTCATACATGAAGAAAGCAAATGGTCATTAAAAAGACAGGAAAGAAAGAAAAGACCAAAATGGATGTCAAAAGAAACTCTGAAACTTGCTCTTGAATATAGAGTAGCTGAAGTAAAAGGAAAACATGACAAAGTAAGAGCTGAACAGAAGATTTCAAAAGGCAGCTTGAGAAGACAGAATAAAGTTATTATAATGAAATGTGCAAACACCTGGAGTTAGAAAACCAAAAGGGAAGAACATGTTCAGCATTTCTGAAGCTGAAAGAACTTGTCTTAGTCATCTAGTGCCACTATAAGAGAAATACAAGTGGATGGCTTTAACAAAGAGAAGTTTATTTCCTCACAGTAAAGTAGGCTAAAAGTCCAAATTCCAGGCATCAGCTCCAGCGGAAGACTTTCTCTCTCTGTCGGCCTTCTCATCAATCTTCTCCTGGACTAGGAACTTCTCCGCGCAGGGACCCTGGGTCCAAAGGATGTGCTCTGCTCCTGGCTCTGCTTTCTTGGTGATATGAGGTCCCCAACTCTCTGCTTGCTTCCCTTTCCTTTTATCTCTTATAAGATAAAAGGTGGTGCAGGCCACACCCCAGGGAAACTCCCTTTACATTGGATCAGGGATGTGACCTGGGTAAGACTGTTACAATCCCACCCTAATCCTCTCTAACATAAAATTACAATCACAAAATGGAGGACAACCAAACAATACTAGGAACCATGGCCCAGCCAAATTGATACACACATTTTGGGGGGGACATAATTCAATCCATGACAGAACTGAAGAAAAAATTCGAGCTTCGAGTTGCAATATTGAAGGATTCTACGGGCAAAATACTGAACAACCCAGGAAGCTTCAAAAGAAGATGGAAGAAATGTACAGAGTCACTGTACCAAAACGAAGTGGTCAACATTCAGCCATTTCAGGAGGTAGCAAATGATCAAGAACCAACGGCATTGAAGGAGGAAGTCCAAACTGCACTGAAGGCATTGTCGAAAAACAAGGCTCCAGGAATTGACGGAATACCAACTGAGACATTTCGACAAACAGATGCAATGCTGGAAGCCCTCACTCATCTTTGTCAAGAAATTTGGAAGACAGCTACCTGGCCCACAAACTAAAAGAGATCCATATTTGTGCCCATTCCAAAGAAAGGTGATTCAACAGAATGTGGAAATTATTGAACAGTATCATTAACGTCACACATAAGAAAAATTTTGCTGGAGATCATTCAAAAACGGTTGTAGGAGTACATGGAAAGGGAACTGCCAGAAGTTCAAGCCGGATTCAAAAGAGGATGTAGAATGAAGAATAACATTGCTGATGCCAGATGGATCTTGGCTGAAAGCAGAGAATACCAGAAAGATGTTTACTTGTGTTTTATTGACTATGCAAAGGCATTTGACTGTGTGGATCATAACAAATTATGGATAACATTGAGAAGAACGGGAATTCCAGAATGCTTAATTGAACTCATGAGAAACCTGTACATAGATCAAGAGGCAGTCGTTGGAACAGAACAAGAGGATACTGTGTGGTTTAAAATCAAGAAAGGTGTGTGTCAGGGTTGTATCCTTTCACCTTACTCATTCAATCTGTACGCTGAGCAAATAATCTGAGAAGCTGGACTATATGAAGAAGAATGCAGCACCAGAATTGGAGGAAGACTCATTAACATCCTGTGATATGCAGATGACACAACCTTGCTTGCTGAAAGTGAAGAGGACTTGAAACACTTACTGATGAAGATCAAAGAATATAGCTTTCAGTATGGATTATACCTCAACGTAAAGAAACAAAAATCCTTACAACTGGACCAATAAGCAATATCATGATAAACAGAGAAAAGACTGAAGTTGTCAAGGATTTCATTCTACTTGGGTCCACAATCAACACGCATGGAAGTGGCAGTCAAGAAATCAAACGATGTATTGCATTAGGGAAATCTACTGTCAAAGACCTCTTTAAAACGTTAAAAAGCAAAGATGTCACCTTGAGAACTAACGTGCACCTCACCCAAGCCAGGGTGTTTTCAATCGCTTCATGTGCATGTGAAAGCTGGACAATGAATAAGGAAGACAGAAGAAGAATGGATGCATTTGAATTATGGTGTTGGCAAAGAATATTAAATATACCATGGACTATCAAAAGAACGAACAAATCTGTCTTGGAAGAAATACAGCCAGAACGCTCCTTACAAGCGAGGATGATGAGTCTTCATCTTACACACTTTGCGCATGTCATGCTTGGTAAAGTAGAGGGTCAGTGAAAAAGAGGAAGACCCTCAACGACATGGACTGACACAGTGGCTGCAACAATGGGCTCAAACATAGCAACAATTGTGAGGATGGTGCAGGACAGGGCAGAGTTTGGTTCTGTTGCACGTAGGGGCACTATGAGTTAGAACAGACTCAACGGTACCTAAAAACAACAACAACAACACCTCACAGGGTTGCTGTGGGGATTAAATGAAGCCACATATCTAAATGCTTAGAAGAGGACACTGCATATGGTAGGTGTGCAAAAAATGCCCGCAATTATTACAATCATCAGACTCAAATGGAGAAACAAACAAGTAAACATGTGATGTGCACACACTATGTTTGTATATTCCATCATCATAGTAATTCAATTATAGCACAAATTGTTACTTACAAATACGTCAAGTGTTGCTCTTTGGCGTTTACAAAGCAAACTCAATTAGTAGTCACGCAATCGGTCCTAACCTCATTGAGGTCTCAGTTCAAATATCGCCTCTTTAGAGGATCCTCTCCAATCCCCCAATCTAACAAGAAACTCACTCTGTCTCCATCTCATCATTTTTAACATTTTCAACACAGAACTTATCATCTTCCGACATTTTCTCATTGTCTGATTTGTTGACAATATACATAGAGGTATATCGTCTGCCTCTCCCATAAAAATATAAGTCCCACAAGAGCTGGAGCCCTGATATCCTGGTCACTCCTTGATTCCCAAACACAATGCCGGGCGCGTAATAGGCACTTTCAAAATATTTGCTGAAAGAACAACTAATAAATTAGATTCTCCCAGTTGGCCGCTTTAAGGTCCCTGGGTGGTACAAATGGTTGGCGCTTGACTACTATCCCAAAGGTTGGCGGTTAGAACCTACACAGCTACACTGCAGAAGAAAGGCCAGGTGATCTGCTTCTGTAAAGATTACAACCAAGAAAACTCTATGGAGCAGTTCTACTATGCAACACATGGGATTGCCATAAGTTGGAATCGACTCAATGGCAACAAGTTTTAGTAGGACTTCTTTAGGCACCAATATCTCCTTTGACAGAGGTTCAGAGAGGGGCAAGGATTTGCTATTCCATCTCAGGGGAGCCATGTTGCTTGCCTTTCTTCATCACTGAGCTGACTCCATTTTGCATCTGAGCCATGCCCCGGTGATGGGAATGAGGTGGTGACTGTCAGGTGTGGGAATCAGAGTTGTCTGTCCCCATACCCCACTCCTGGTACCACATGGTGTAGAAACAGTATCTGGCTCATAGCAGGCAGCTTGGTTCTCAATTCTGTCACTGATTTGTCGGGTGACCATGAATGAGCCACTTCTGGTCACTTGGCCTTAGTTTCCCATCTAGAAAATGAAACGAGTAGGATAGATCAGAGGAACTTCTAGGTTTTTTAAACTGAGATATAACTCACATACCATAAAAGATCAGAGGTTTTTAAACTTTCTTTTTTTATCATTTTAGTTTTGCTAAAAATAGACCCAGCAGAATATACACCCATTCATCAATTTCTGCACGTACAATTCAATAACACTGGTTCCATTCTTCACGTTGTGTCAACATTCTTGCTATCTCTACCCGTATTGTTTCACCACCATTGACTTAGACTCACTACCCCATAAACTTCTCATCTTTGCTTTAGAGTTACTGACAGTTTGATCTTATATACATAATTTTTCAAGGAACACAATGCGCATGGTGAACCTTCTTTACTAACTTAGCTAAAAGATGACTTCAAGGGATACTTTCGGTTCATTGTTTCAAGATTTTCTCAGGGTGATAGATTCAGGGGTTTATCTAGTCTTAATAAATACAGTAAGTCTTATTCTGTAATGATTTGAAATTCTGTTCCACATTTTTTTTCCCTTTTCATTAGGATTTGTCTATTGATTCCTTGATTGAAATGTTAAACTTTCTTTTAATCACAGAATCTTTTTTTTCCCAAATTAAATTTTATATGAAGCCCCAATTCATAAACACAGTAAAAATGGGGTGCTCTGATTAGAGTGGTAGGTGTGGCATTAGAACTCGGCCTGCTTAGGGTCCCTTCTTGCTTCTACCATGTTCCACCCTCCCCACCCTCAGTGGTCCTTGAGGCACTTCCATGGAACCCTAGGGCTTGGAGGAACCCAGTTTGAAAACCACTGAACAAGAATCACTCTTTAGGGTCCCTCCCAGCTTCAAAGTCCCAGGACTCTATGCTTTGTCGAGGTTCAGGAGCCCTGGAGAGTCATGAGGGGCCCTTGCTCCCCCGATTGCAAATGAGTGTTGTTCCTTGAGCTGCAGTCCAGCTGCCTCGCGAGGGTCATGAGAAAGAAGGCAAGGGCAGGCTCAGGGCGCAGGAAGTGAAGCCGGCCAGCTGGGAGGCAGTGACAGGCACTGGTACCGTGGCCTCCTGGATGGGCCGGTGACATCACAGCCCCAGGAAGCAGCTGCCAGAGAAGCCCTCACTCTCCCTCGTTCCTCCTCTGGGAAAATCAGCCACCAGCTGTTGCAGCCCTCTTCCCACTCTCTTGCTGTTCCTGGATTGTCCCCTCCTGAACCATCATCTTCAGCAGTAGCTGCCACTTCCTCTCATCGACGACATGCTACGAACCAGACAGCACCACCCTTTACAGCACAGCTCGTAATCGCACGCATTCTCTTATCTCGTTTAATTTAATCATCACAACACTGTTATGAAGTAGGGACCATTACCCTCCCTGTTTTAGACGAAGAAACTGAGGCTCAGAGGGGCAGGACAAATCACACAAGTTCACCCAGCTGGTAAATGCCAGGGCTAGGACTGGAATCTGGTTCTGTCTAGCTGCAACATCCATGCCCTTTTTATGAATTATCACATTGTCAGATTCAAAACAAAGCAATGCCAGGTGGCGATTTCTTCAATGCATGGCAATATTAGATTGTAAAAGAGCCCCGGTGGCGCAATGGTTAAGCACTTGGCTTAACTAAAAGATTGGCAGTTCAAACCCACTCAATGGCTACATGGGAGAAACACCTGGCAATCTGCTCCCATAAAGATTACAGCCCAGAAGACCATATGGGACAGTTCTACTCTGTCACATGGGGTCTCTGTGAGTTGAAATCGACTCAGTGGAACCTAACAACAACAATAACATTAGATTGTAGACTTCATTTTTTTTTTTTTTTTTTTAATTAATGGTTACTTCTGGCCTATCATCCAGGCTGAGTCTTAGGGGGCTTAACACACTGCCTGGCATACTACAAATGTTAGCTCTTACTGTGAAACTCCCCATTTTGCAAAGAAGGAAACTGAGGCTCAGAGGAACGAAGTCAATTACTCAAGACCATAGAGCAGGTAGGTGCCAAAGCCAGATCTGTCAGACCCCAAGGTCAAAGATGTTTTCCTTTAAGCCTGTGTTTCTTGGCCAGGATTATCCTCCTGCTCCCTCCTCCCCACCCTGGTTCAACAAAACTTCGTTGAGCACAAGCAGTGTGCCGGCATTATACCAGGCCAGGATCGCTGCAGTCATAATACTGTGGGAGAGGTAGACAGGGCACAGCTAACAGTGGGGTGGTTTTTAAACTAACTCTAGAAATACAGAATTATGAATTCACTATGGAGAGAGCAAGTAATACTGCCTGGGGTGGGGTGCAGCAGGGGGCATGGTACATGTTCTATCAGTCAATCAATAGCTGTTTATTCAACACTTCCTATGTGCCCTGGTGGTGCAGTAGTGAAGTGCTTGGCTGCTAATCAAAAGCTCGGCAGTTCGAACCCACCACCGCTCCATGGGAAAAAGATGTGGCAGTCTGCTTCTGTAAAGATTTATAGCCTTGGAAACCCGGTGGGGCAGTTCTCCTCTGTCTGTAGGGTTGATATGAGTCGGAATTGATGGGAATGGATTTGGTACATGCAAGACAGGCATTCCCTGGGTGGTGCAAATGATTAAGCACTTGACTATTAATTGAAAGGTTTGTGGTCCAAATCCACCTAGAAGGGCCTCGAAAGAAAGGCCTGGTGATCTCCTTCGGAAAGATCACCACCACTGAAGACCCTATGGAGTGCAGTTCACTCTGAAACACATGGATTGCCATGGGTCAGAATCGACTTGCCAGCAACTGGTTTTGTTTTGTTTTGTTATGTAGAAGACATTTTAGGAGGAAAGAAAAATATAGTTGATCCTCATTATTCATGGATTCCGTATTTGCAAATTTGCCTACTCATTAAAATTTCTTTAGCTCCAAAATCAATACTTGTGTTGCTTTCACAGTCATTCATGGACACGTGCAGAACACTGAAAAATTGTAGGCACCCAATACGCATGTTCCAGCTGAGGATGGGATGTTCTGCCTTCTTCTTTCAGCTCTCACACGGTAAACAAGTCTCCTTTTTAGGTTTATTTAGTGTCATAATTTTTGCAGTTTTGTGCTTTTGTTGGTGATTTTGATGTTTAAAACGACCAAGAAGCATAGTATCGAAAGTGCTGTCTGGTACTCACAAGGACAAGAAGGCTGTGATGTGTCTTACGGAGGAAATACAAAACGTAGATAAGCTTTGTTCAAGCATGAGGCATAGTGCTGTTGGCCGTGAGTTCAATGTTAATGAATCAATGATATACAGTGAAACCTGTGAGAGCCGGAACTCCACGGGACTGCCTTGTTTTTCCGGGTCTTGCAAGTTTTCCACCTTTAACAGGGTGCGGTCTTACCACTATTCTATCACTTGTTTTAGTGGAAAATATTTGAGTTTTCCTTCTCTGACAGGTTTCTGCTTTACACAGGCTCCAGCTTTTGCAGGTTTTACTGTATATTAAATAAAGTATCTTTAAACAGTTGTTAGGTGCAGTCAAGTTGATTTCTACTCATAGCAACCCCGTGTGACAGAGTAGAACTGCCCTATAGGGTTTTCTAGGCAGTAATCTTTACAAGAGCAGATCACCAGGTCTTTCTCCCATGGAGCCACTGGGTGGGTTTGAACTGCCAACCTTTTGGTTAGCAGCCGAGTGCTTAACCGTTGCACCAGCAGGGCTCCTTTCTTTAAACAGAAACACACATAAAACAAGGTTTTTGTATTATCAGTTGACGAAAATGTCGTGAACCTAACCCTGCATTTCCCCTAAGAGCAATGGTTCAGTATTTGCTAATTCAGTGTTGACAGTGACTTTATAGAACATTTGTCATTAGGTGCTATAGAGTTGGTTCTAACTCATAGCGGCCCTATTCACAACAAAAAGAAACACTGCCCGGTCCTCTGCCATCCTCACAATCGTTGGTATGTTTGAGCCCCCTGTTGCAGCCACTGTGTCAATCCATCTCGTTGAAGGTCTTCCTCTTTCTTGTTGACCCTCTACTTTACCAAGCATGATGTCCTTCTCTAGGGACCAGTCCCTCCTGATAACATGTCCAAAGTATGTGAGACGAAATCTCACCATCCTTGCTTCTAAGGAGCATTCTGGTTGTACTTCTTCCAAGACAGATTGTTCATTCTTCTGGCAGTCCATGGTATATTCAATATTCTTTGGCAACACCATAATTCACATGCATTAATTCTTCTTTTGTCATCCTTTTAGAACATAAATACCAGAAATTTTAAAAAAGCAACACGAAGTACAAGAAATAGCCTGAACTTTAGCTTTGAAAGCAGGAAGACCTCAAATGCAGGCTCTACCTGTCTGTGCTTCAGTTTCTGCATCTGTGAAATGGGAATACTAATAGCCTTTACCTCATAGTTATTATTAATTAAGTTTACCTGAAATCACTCAAGCATTCATTCAACATATATTTATTCAACGTCTCCTATGCACCAGCCATATAATGTATAGTAAGGGGCTAGCAAAGTGCCTGGCACCTAGAAAACACTTAATAAAGGTCAGTTCCTGTCCTCTTTCCCCTAACTCCCAGTTTAGGTAAAAGTTCAAGACAGAAATGCAAATACATTACAGGCAGGACAGACTAAAGGCCAAATAAAGAGTACAAGATCTTTAAGTTTAGAGAATACTGAAGCCAGATGAGTCTATGAATGCTTCCTGGAGGAAGTGGGCTTTGAATCAGACCCTGGAGGACAGATAAGAAGGAGGAAAGGCTCCATGTAGCAGTGGTGGTGTGAATGAAAGATCGGGGTGGAGGTTTTGGTGATAAGAAAAGTAGGCTTGGGTCAGACGATGACCCTTTCTGCGAGATTCTGGGCATTTGTGGGGGAAACTGAAGTATCAGAAGTTTCTAAATCTAAAACAAAAAAAATCAAGGATAAGCATCAATGAGAACGTATTAAACATATTACAAGTGTTTGCATTTCTTTAAATTTTGCTCTAACTTTGGTATCACTTTATATGCAGGGGATTTCCTGTAAGGAATAGTTACATACTTCTCTACTGTTCTTAGCTTGTCTGTTTTTCCTATTCAACTTGGCTTCTTGAGGGCAGGCCCTGTATCTTAGCACCAGTGCATTCCTGGTGCCTAGCCCAATGCTTGGCATAAAAACAAAACAAAGCAAAACACCTCTTGAGTCAATTGTGCTTCATAGCAACCCATGTATTACAGAGTAGAACTGCTCCATAGGGTTCTTTTAGCTGTAATCTTTATGGAAGGCCTTTCTTCCGCAGTGCTGCTGGGTGGGTTAGAACCACTAACCTTTAGGTTAGTAGTCAAGAGCAAACCATTTGTGCCACCCAGGGACCTGTCTGGCATATAGTAAGTGCTCAATAAGCATTTTGTTGAATGAACAAGTTATTTTTATATTTTTATTTTACGTAAGAGCATGGAATTTTGACTAGTGTGTTAAAATTCATGTTTCCTGGCCTGGGTGAGTGTAATACTTGATATACACTACCAAAGCCAGGCAGGACTGTTTAGCTGGAGACAGCTACTACAATGACCAGCCTTGTCTCTAGAAGGACAGAGACCATGAAGAGTTCCTTGCTAAATTAACTTATGAACTCACAGTCAATATCCATTAGGCTGTGTTGCTTTAAACTCAGGTCAGCCAACCAAAGGTGGATGCAAAAAGGCTTTCTTTAAATAAACCAGCAGCTTGAGACTTGAAATAGAACAGAAAGGGAATTCACAGGACCCAACCTTGTCTTCTGACTGGCACCCTCCAGACCTGAGGATGCTGGCTAGGCTAACTATGTTGAGATAAGACATGGCAGCTTCTTTAAGGTTTATTTTGTTTTTGGAGCCACCAGATCCAGTGGGCGGATCAGGCCTTGAAATAGAAGCATCTCGAAAGGCCTGTGAATCATTTCTCAGCACTAGCTTGCAAGGTTTCATATCCTGTTCTCTGAGTTACCTTGGGTGCTGTGTGCGTGTAGAGTTTTCAGGGCTGTTTGCTTAGGATTTGGTTTTGAAACTTTTACTTTCTGTTAATAGCTTTTTTTTTTTTTTTTTTTTGTATTTTTTTTTGTAAAGCAGCAAGAATTTTTTTAAATGGTTTTTGTGAGAAAATTCAAACCTTGGAATGACTAAGTCTCTGGAAGAATTTGGATTTTGTGAGGGGGAATTTGTTTGTACTTGGCATGAATCACCCAGTCACTGATTGTTGCAACAGAAAGATCTTCTAAGTCAACCCCCTCATGTACACATGGGGAAATTGAGGCTCAGGGAGGGAAAGGGGTTCATCCAAGGTCACACAGCGTGTCAGTGGAGGTGATGTGACTAGAACACGGGTCTGACTCCTGGATCCTGTTCCTGGTTTGCAAGAAGCTTGCAAACACTCAGTCTACATTTGTTGTTGGTTTTGTTCCTTACAGTCCAGTCAGTTCTGACTCTTGGCAATCCTACATACGCAGAGTAGAACTGCCCTATAGGGTTTTCAAGGCTGTGACCTTTCAGAAGCAGATCTGAGTGTGTTCGAACCACCAACCTTTCAGCCAGTAGTCGAGTGCTTAACCATTTGCGTTACCCAGCAACTCCCTAGTCTACATGTGTTGTTGTTGTTGTTTGCCGAGGTCAATTCCGACTCATAGCAACCCCACGTGACAGAGTAAAACTGCCCCACAGGGTCTTCTTGGCTGTAATCTTTACGGAAGCAGATTGCTAGGTCTTTCTTCCTTCGAGCCGCTGGGTGGGTTCGAATCATCAACCTTTCTGTTAGCAGCGAAGGACTTAACTGTTTGCACCACCGGGGCTCCTAGTCTACATTTAGGCAGGCACATTTTCAAACTTAGTAGAGGAACAGAAAGAGCGAGATGGTTCTGAGGAGTCAGAATTCACTGAATATAAGTGTAGAAAGGAAGGGGAAACAGATGTGTGGAGGTATTTTATACATATTACCTCATCTAATCCTCCCCCACAATCCTATTAGGCAGTAGTTCTCAACCCAGGGTGGTTTGGCCCTCAGGGGACATTTGGCAATGTCTGGAGACATCTTCCGCACATCACAACTGAGAAGGGGTTTGCCACTGGCATCTGGCGGGTGGAGGCCAGGGATGTTGCTAAACATCTTACAACGCACAGGACAGCCCCCCACACACACAACAGAGAATTATCTAGCCCAAGGTGTGAGTAGAGCCAGGGCTGAGAAAGTTACACGTAGGCACTCTTACCATCCTATATGTAACAGCTGAGAAATCTGAAGTTCAGACACTGTGGCCACTTGCTACCTGTGTGATCTTGGGCAAATTACTTGACCTCTCTGTGCTTCAGTTTTCTCATCTATAAAATGGAGGTAACAGTACCTCCACCAGTGGTTGTTATGATGATTAAATAAGTTAATATTTATAAAGCACTTCGAACAGTGCCTGGCATGTAGTAAGTGCTATACAAGTATTTGCTAATAATAATAATAATAAATCCATCACCTGCCTGTCCGTTTCCATACTGTGATGGCTTGTGTGTTGCTATGATGCTGGAAGCTATGCCAAAATCTCAGGGCTAGAATTGGCCTGAGGCCACTGAGGTATGACCTCTGCATCCACCTCCACTCCATCAGCCATGATGAGACGATGAGATGGTGAGATGTCTGGCATTTATAGGCTCTGGGGGCTGAAGAAGCGGCTGGGCCCGGAAGTGGAAGGGAATGTGGTCAGGAGAACAGAGGGTGCTGGAGGAAGTGCCTCAGGGGAAAGTTCAGAAGGAGAAGGGACCAACCATCTCCCTAAAGACCAACCATTACCTATGAGAAGCAGCAGTGCATCAAAGGGTACAGGAAATCCGGCAAAGGTTGACACTGTAGAAGTCAACTGGAGTAAGGTGGGCTTTATGCCTCGTGGCTTCAGAACAAATCAAGCACACTCTAATTTCAAAAGTATCCGTTCTTCTGCTCCCCCTAAAAATTAGCAACTGTGGCTGAATGTGAGGAGGGGACTGGCGGGCTGGAGGATGGTGAGGGTAGGGGTGAGAAGACTTTTCATGCTTTTTGAATTTTGAACCAGATAAGACTATTACCTATTTAAAACATCAAATTGAAATGCTTTTATTAATTTAAAAATATTTTAAAATAAATTAGTGTAAAAATGGCGGAGTTTCAGAGGTCCTCTGCTAACTTCATAAGGAAGAGAGAGAATCATCATCAGCATCAAGAGCCCAAGGCTGATCCCTATGAGGTGGAGGTCAAACATTCCTCCACCCTCCAAACTTCTTACAAATTCTGACACCAGCCATCCCTCCCACGGCACTCTCTACTTCTCTGCTGGGTTCAATAATTCATTGCAATAGCCACACAGAACTCACAGACCATACTCACGATTATGGGGTTTATTAGGGAAGTAACAGGTTACAATTCAGGATCAGGAAAGACTGAGGATACAATTCTTTGGTCAGGACAGCCTCTTCTCAGCTGTGCTGACAGGGAGGCCTCTCTCTGGCCTGGCCTCTGCCCTGCTTGGGCAAGTATTACAAAGCCTTTTAGCTCCACCAGTAAGTGCCCGGAGGCACCCCACTCTGCCAAGAAGCCTCCTGCCCAAAGCCGCTCAGCTCTCTAGCTCCATGGGTCGGCAAGCCTAGCTCTGCTGACAAGTGCGCAGAGACACCTCACTCAGCCAGCAAGCCTCCTGCCTGAAGCCGTTCAGCTTTCTTGCTCTGCTCTGTGATCCAGGAAGCCTTCCACACCAACTCCTGCCGTATCCTGGTTCTGCTGCTGTTGGTTTTCTGCTACGCTTACCACTGCTTCTTGCCATCTTGTACCATCTCCAGTGTTACAGCTCTCTCTCTCTGTTTCCTGGGTCTAGGAAGTTCTCAGTGCAGGGACTCAGGGTCCAAAGGACATGTTCCACTCCTGTCTTGTCTTCTTGGTGGTAGTGAGGTCCCCCCTTTCTACCTCTGGGATAGCTCATTTTAAGCCTAGCAGATGGCAAAACTGACCAGTCCCCTCGTTAGGGTTCCATACACCTTATTTGCATGGTCCCACCCCTACAAGGGTACCATGCACCTTATTTGCATTATTACTAATCTGTCCAATCCCTTTGGTGGTCCACAAGCACCTCACTTGCATAGCCCCACCCAATCTTTTGGTGGGAGTTATAAGATCATGGCCAGAAAGGCCATGTAAAAGCCATCCACTGTACTGTAATTAGTTTACGTTAGAGGCAAAAACATGAATGCAGTTGTCATGGTGACTTTACTGCACTTTCATAAGGATAGTGTATGTGATCTCATTGCAGGATGGTTTAGAAATGGAGACAGGTTAATACATTTGGCCAATTACTTTGAACCAACCACTTGTCATCTTAGTTGACTGCTGCTTTTTCTTATCTTCAGACACTTAGGCTTGCATAAATCAGGCTGGTGTCATCTTGAGTTCTATTCTGTCCTTTTCCATTCTGAATGGCAAAGAACTAAGGCCCCAGAATCAGTCAACTTGCCCCTTCCAAGCTGTGTGACCTTGAGCAAAATATTTAACTTCTCTGAGCCTCAGTTTCTTCATCTGTAAAAAGGGGATGATAATAATACCCACCTCACAGGGTGGTAATGAAGATTAATGAGTTAATACATCTAAACCACTTGAAACAGCACAAAATCCATGTCTATAAATACTGACTTATTATTAACTATTATTATTATTGTTTTTTAACCTTGTTTGAGTTGGGGAGAATTACTAACACTATAACAACAATAAGACATGTAAGGCAGGTGATCTAAAATGAAGTGAATCTAACCCCCATCGCCCAAATCCTTACACCTACCCTCTGAGGGGAGTATCATTGTCTCCATTTCATAGATAGGGAAACTGAGGCTTGGAGAAGGTAAGCAAATTGCTCAAGGACACTGAATTTGGAGATAGGGAAGATGGGGCTCGAACCAGGTTTTCAAGACTCCAGATTTTATGGCTTTCAACTTGAGGGTGTCCTGTGATATGATTAGAAGGTAACAGGGCCCAGTAGGATAGTTGGTTTTTCAGTTTGTTAGTTTGGTTTAGGTTAGCCCCTCCCTCCGCACGGCCCCAGATCCAGCAGTTCCCGGGTGGGGGTCAGGTCAGGCCTTGGCTCATATTCTGGCCTTAGCTTTGCAGCCAAGTTCCTCTCTCCCCTGGGAGGGAGATGGGATTGGGGAGGGGGTGTCAGAGTGTGGGGACTGCTGCAGATGACTGTGGCCCAGCTGCCTCCTGAGCTTTCTCACGAAAGAGCATTTCCCAGCCTCCCAAATCCACCCCAGATCCTCTGCCCCCTTGCCAGCTAAGAAGCATTTTTTTTTTTTTTTGTAGCATGAAAACATGGCTGTCACCAAACTTCTGAGTTAAATGCCCCAAGAAGATGGAGGGCACTGCCCAAGCAACCCCCAAGAAGCAGGAGAGGCCACAGGTCAGGATCAAAGCTTTACAGGATCGAAACCTGGCTCCTCCACTGAGTGGTCTTGAGCAAATGGCTTCACCTTCCTGAGGTTTCCTCAGCTGTGAAATGGGATAATAAAACTGTATTTTTATGCAAATAACACGTGTTATACGTTTTTTGCCAAGCAAGCAACCCCTTGTGCATTATTTTCCTAGGTGTGCTATGAGTGTTATATGTATGAGCATGTTATTTACATGGGCGTGCTAATTGCAAAAAAATATGGTAGTACCTATCACAAAAGTTGTTGGGTGAGTTTTAAAAAACAAACAAACAAAAAAAAACCCGTTGCCATTGAGCGGATTCCAACTCACAGGGACCCTATAGGGCAGCGTAGAACTGCCCCATAGGGATTCCAAGGAGCGGCTGGTGAATTCGGACTGCCAACCTTTTGGTTAGCAGTCAATCTCTTAATAAAGAGTTTTTTGAGGTACAATTTACATACCATAAAATTCACCTGCTTTAAGTGTATAATTATGTGATTTTTAGTTTATTTACAGAGTTGTACAACCATCACTATAACAATTTTAGAATATTTTCATCACCCCCAAAAACCCTGTACCCACTAGCAGTCACTACCTTTTTCTACACCCTAACCCCTAGCCTTAGGCAACCACTGATATACTTTCTGTCTCTACTAATTTCCCTTTTCTGGACATTTCACATAAATGGAATCATACAATATGTGATCCTTTGTGTCTTGATCCTTTCACTTAGCATAATATTTGAGGTCCATCCATGTTGTTGCATATATCAGTAGTTCATTCCTTTTCTATTGCTGAATAATATCTATTGTATGACTATACCACATTTTGTTTATCCATTTATCAGTTGATGGACATTTGGGTTGGTTCCACTATTTAGCTGCTAAGAATAATGCTGCCGTGAACATCCCCATAGAAGTCTTTGGATAGACACATGTTTTCATGTCTCTTGGGTAGATAGCTAGGAGTAGAATTGCTGGGTTATATGGTAATCTCATTAACTTTTTAAGAAACTGCCAAATTACTCCTCGGTTTTACATTCCTGTCAGCAATGTAGGAGGGTTTGTTGAGAGAATTAAATGAGATAATTAACATAAAAGTGCTTAGCATAGTGTCTGGTCATAGTAAATCTCAATCAATGGTGTTATTGTTGTTAACTACTGTCAAGTTAGCACCCAACTTACGGCGACCCACGCAACACGAGATCAGTCTGTTGCGATCCACAGGGTTTTCACTGGATAATTTTCAGAAGTAGATCGCCAGGCCTTTCTTCCCAGCCTATCTTTGTCTGGAAACTCCTCTGAAAACTGTTCAGCATCATAGCAACACGCAAGCTTGCGCTGACAAATGGGTGGTGGTTGCACTCAAGGTAGAATTGAGGTGCCACGTGGAAGGTGAGAATTCTACCACTGAACCACCACTGCCCCCCAGTAAATGGTAGCTAGTAGTAATAGAGGGTACATTAGACTTGGCAGTAGTTACAATACCCAGAGTACTGCTGCCTCTTACCCTGAAAAGAAAGTGGATCTCATAAAGACAGTCACTCTAAAGTATTATGTCCACATTCTTTATGCCTTTAGCCTGGCATTCAAGGCTCTCCACACTTGCCCCACCCCATTTCCATCTATTTATCTAATCTTGGCTCATATTCGTCCTACACCCTAGTTTCTGCCCAACCAAGCTGATCAGGACTCACCTCTCCACCTTAGCACCTTAGCTCACACTGTTCTTGCCCTCTCTCTCCTGTCCTCCTCCTGCCTTCTCTTCATCTATCAAAATCCCACCCAGCCTTCAAGGCTCAGCTCTAGTGTCGTCTCCTCTCTAAGGTCCATCCTGACACCTAACCCACAGGGACCTTCTTTAACTGATGAGACTTGCTGTTGTTGGGTGCTGTGAAGTCAATTCCAATTCATAGCAACCCATGTGACAGAGGGGAACTGCCCCATAGGGTGTTCTTGGCTGTAATCTTTATGGAAGCAGAGTGCCAGGTCTTTCTCCCACAGAGCCATTGGGTGGGTTTGAACCGCCAACCTTTCAGTTAGCAGCTAAATGCTTAACCACTGCACCACCAGGGCTACATAGCTGATGTGATTAGCACTGTTCATTTGGTAGCCACTAGTCACATGTGGCTATTCAGCACTTGAAACATGGCTACTTTGAGCTGAGATGAGCTACACTATAAAATACACACCGTATTTTGATGATTTACTATGAAAAATAATGTAGAATATCCCATTAGTAGATTTTTTAATATTGATTACATATTGAAATGAGAATAGTTTGGATATATTGGGTTAGATAAAATATTACTGAAATGAATTTTACCTTACTTTTTTTTTTTTTAATATGGCTACTAAAATTGTTAAGTTACATATGTGGCTCACATTATATTTATATTGGACAGCACTGGTGTAGAGCATCCATCAGTAAAATCGGCTGCCATGGAGTCGATTTGACTCATGACCACCCCATATGTGTCAGAGTAGACCTGTACTCCATAGGGTTTTCAACGGCTGATTTTTTGGAATTAGATAGCCAAGCCTTTCTTCTGAGGTGTCTCTGGGTGGGCTTGAACCTCCAACCTTTCAGTTAGCAGTCGAGAGCATTAACCATGTGCACTACCCAGGGACTCCAACATCCTAAAGTTACTATTTATTGAGCACCTAGTTCTTGCATTTTTGTATCTGACATAATACTCACCACAAACTGGTGGGCCCGGTATTATGAATATCTCCATTTTACAGATAAGGAAAAATAGAAGCATGTGACCTCCCCAAGGTCATACAGCCAGACACTGGCAGGTTCAGGATTCAAATCCAAGTTGTCTGACTCCAAAGTCCATGCTCTTTCCATGGGATTTCGCTGCACAGGCTATTAAAACATCAAGGAATTTGGGTGCTTCTCTGGGGTGTCTTTGGCTAATCAGAAACCTCGACTGAATATTCGTCTTTCATAAATACAAAACAAGAAAACAGCTTAATTAATATAAATAATGCGTTTGGAACAAATCAGACGTTGGGATCTGTGGATGGGAAAACAAAAATAAAAGTTCTCTAACGAACATCTCATTTTTCAGGTGGGGAAACTGACCTCCGAAGAAGAGACAGGATTTGCCTAGGGTTGTCAGCGAGTGTCAGAGCCAGTGCAAAGAGCTGGGTTTCCAGGATCCCAGGCAGAGCTCCCTACCCACCCCCTACAACTATCTTTAGAGGGAAGGTCTCTGCGCCAGCCACCTGAAAGTCCTTTGTCTTGAACCAGCCCCCTTCCTCCCTACAAGCCTGTCCCAA
Source organism: Trichechus manatus latirostris (assembly GCF_000243295.1). Classification (NCBI taxonomy): domain Eukaryota; kingdom Metazoa; phylum Chordata; class Mammalia; order Sirenia; family Trichechidae; genus Trichechus; species Trichechus manatus. The sequence continues at coordinate 6,128,568 of NW_004443984.1, forward strand.
GGACTAGAGATGAGTGGGCCAGGAGGCCCAACCCATTTCCCATCAGGGTCCCAAGGCCACTCTCCGGTCCTGGGCCAGGAATTCCTTTCAGAGACTGAATTAAACAGAGCCAAAAATAATTCTGAACCCTTGGAAGCCTCCAGGAGCCCCTACTCCTCCTTCACCCTGGGCTGCCCGGTCAGGCCTCCCCAAGTCTCCTCCCTGCATCTTCCTGGGCTCCTGGGGATTATCCCTGCCTAGCTCCCATCTGCACCCTTAGGTGTGTGCAGACAGAGGGATGTTTAAACAAACTCCCCAAATCCCAGCTCTCTCCAAACAGGCAAGGGAAAGGGCGACAGAAACTGTGCTAAATCCAGCATCCCTGCTAACCAACCCAGGAGTGCCACAGCCAGAGGCCCCGAGAACGCGCCACCGAGAAATAGACGCAGAAACAAAGAGGCACAGAGAGTGTGTCGAAGAGACAAAGACAGATACAAAGAATGAATGTATAGATAACAAAAAAGGCACGGAGAAAGACACAAAAAAGTAAAGAAAGGAGAAAGAGGTGGAGGAGTAAAAGGGAGTCATAAAAAGAATTAGAAGGAGGCGAAGTACGAATAAAACAGATATTAGAATTCGAGAGAAAACAGATTGAGAGTGAGGCAGAAAGCACAGCGGCGCGGAGGAGGAGAAAGAACCGGGCACAGAGGCACCCGGAGAAGGAGACCCGCGACCAGCGGGAGGCAGCGAGCCCTGGCGCAGGCTGCCCCGGGTTTGGGGCGACAGGGACGCCGGGGGCGCAGAGGGTGGACCCCCTTCCCGGCGCCTGGCCCCGCCGCGGCGGCCGCAGCAGCCACATTCCTCCGGGTTTCCCACACACTTGCCATCAAAGAGTCCCCAAAGCCCCAGCTTTTCCCGCGCCCCTCCCCCGCCGGAGCCTGGAGAAGCTATTTTTCACCCCCTCCCGCTCTTTAATCTGTTGTGGGGAAAGAAAGCGGCTTTTGTTGGGCGAGGGGCTGCGCGGGGGGCGAGGAGGGGGCGCCGGCGATTGTGTGTTCCGCAGCTGCGCGCCCGGGGCCGCG
>NW_004443984.1:6129728-6141949 GCF_000243295.1 Trichechus manatus latirostris
GAGGCCAGCCAGGGCCGCGGAAGGTCGGGCAGGGCCGGGGTGGTGGCCGCGAGGTCGCGAGCTCGCGCAGAGAGGGCAGGGGTGGGAGCAGCCGGGGAGCGGGGTGCAGGTGGGGTGGGTCTTGGTGGGTGAGGGAGTGAAGGAAAAAGGCCACCCGGGCGTGCGAGCCCATTGTCCTCTTGGCCCCGTACTGCACCTGGCCCAGAGATTGGGGGAAGATGGACTCATACTCAAGCACGCACATTGGGAGAAGGCCACCTCCCAGGCAGTCATATACTCAGGCAGGGGGCACACACTCGCTTACGTCTCCCCCCACCCCCCGGGCCCCCAGCCACAGCCCAGACACACAACACTCAAGGAGGGCCCCACACCCAGAGAGGGAGGAACACACACCCTCCAGAGACGGACGCACCCTTACTGCCTGACACAGAGTTGTACGAATTTCAAATACTAGTTTCCTTCCCATTCTGTTCCCAGTTTCTCTTAAGACAGCCCCCCCCCCCCTCAGCATTTGCTTCCTTGTGGCTTTGCTCAAGTGACAAGCTCTGGACTCACTTCTGCTCTGTCACCCAACAGCTGTGTGACCTTGGGTGAGCCACCTCACCTGTCTGAGCTTCAGTCAATATGAGGATTGAGGGAGATAATATATGTAAAATTGCCTGGCACGTGGTTGGCACTCAGCAAAGTTGTCCCACATAGCCTGCAGATGCTTGGGCCACTGTAAGGATTACACTCAAGGACAGCTTTGGCCAGCAGGAGGCTCTCTCTGAGCTGCAGCCCCTGCCTCCAGCCTTCTGCTTCTCACTACAGAGCTCTGGCCCAGTTGGGCTGGAGGGGGGAGGAGGTACAGGGAGGGCAGCCCTTTCCTCTCTGGCAGGGTCAGCCCTGTCGCCTGGCCAGATCCTTCCCCTCCCAACCTCCCTACCCATCCAGCCTTTGAACTGCTGCTGGGACCTGAGCCAACGCAAGACAATATCTGGGCAGGGTGAGCACTGCTTTCCAAGGCCATTTTGTTGCCTTCATCTTTCCTTGACTTGAACCCCATCAACTTTCTAAAGTCTTTCCTGAACCCCTGTTAGTAGGGGCCCAAATCCAACTGTCAGCATCTGTCTGCACAAAGAGCTTTAAAGTCACAGAATCTTTCATCATCCAGCACAACCTTCATCTGTGTTTTAAATGCCCTCTCTAAGTAGTCTCCCTGGTAGAGAGTCAGCAAAAAAGAACACCCTCAACAAGATGGATTGACACAGCAGCTGCAACAATGGGCTCAGACATACCTACTATTGTGAGGATGACCCAAGACCAAGCAATGTATCCTTCTGTTATACACAGAGTCACTATGAGTGAGAACCAACTTGACGGCACCTAACAAGTAGCCTCTCAAAAGGAATTGCTGGGGTGGCACTTAATTTAGCATACCATCACTAAGCACCTACTATGTGCCAGGCACTGTAAGGAATACTGAGGCCAGGGACGCAAATATGATTTGACTACAAATGGGTGAGCTACACGCCCCATGGTTCGATGGAACTGTGAAAGAAAGTGCTTTGGAAATAGTCAGGCCTTTGCAATATATATAAAAATGTTGGTGGTTTTGTTTGCAATATATTCTTATAATTCTTTTCTTTTTGCTATTTGTTAAGAAAGAGTTAAATGCCCACATAACCTACCAATGCTATTCAAAGTCTAGAATTACAAGCTTTGCCCTTAACAGAGAAATGAGGCAAAGACTGTCCCTTGTCCCTGTCCATCCTCATTAACCTAGAAATGATAGGGTAAGGGCACTATCCTTGTGTTTCTGGATACTGTATACAGGTTGAATGTCTGTATCTGTCCTTGTGTATATCAATGTTTGGGCCACAGGCCTGGGTTCAAATCCTGGTTATTGTTTTTGTTTTTCCTACTAGCTGTATGGACAAATGTCTCTGAACCTCAGTATCTTTGTCTAGAAAATGGTCATAATATTACCTACCCCTAAAAGACTATAGGTCCCTAGGTGGCGCAAACGATTTGCACCCAATCACTAACCTAAAGGTTGGCAGTTTAAACCCACCCAGCAGCACCATGAAAGGCCTGGCAATCTGCTTCCATAAAGATTACAGCCAAGAAAATCCCGTAGAACAGTTGTACTCTGTAACACATGGGGTTGCCATGAACTGGAATCAACTTAATGGCAATAGGTTTGGTTTTTGGTTTAAAAGGCTATAGAGTAGACTGTATAAGATAGCATTTATAAAGCACCCAGCTCATGGTAGGTTTTCAGAAAATGAACTCCCTACCTGCTTGTCTGTGAATGCCCACCCATTCATCCCGGATGCCAAGCCAGCTCCTGGACATCTCATGTTCACCGCCCACCTGCAAGTATGGAAGTAGTTAGCCTTGAAGTGGTGTGGCTGGACCAAGCTAGGCTGGCTTTTGGTTGCGAGAGGGCAGCAAAACTGACTCCAGAAAAACAGGAGTAGTCATTCTGTACTTTGTTCAAGAATAAACATCCCCTAAACTATAGCTGGAAAGTTTGGGGAGGGAAGGAGAGGAAGCTTCAAATGTCCAAGAAATTTCCAATGATCTCTGATCCTCTCTGCTTAGAAAGCAATTTTTTCATTTAATGTTCCCACACCTTAGTGTCTGACTTCCTACCTAATGAATTTCCCCTTGCTTTTCTCTCCCTCATAGAATTTAACCCTCTCAGGTCCAGCCTACCTTCCCAGGCAGTCCTTTGGAGGGATAGAAGGAAACCCATAGGGCACAGAAGGACACAAGCTCTGAAGGCAGGCAGACCTGAGGGCAAACTTTGGGTCTGCCACTTCCTGTGACTTTGGGCAGACAGATTAACCTGTCTGAGTCTTGGTCTTCTCATCCATAATGAGATAATGTGTGTGAAGGCAGACAGGACTTGGCAAACAATTAGGACTCAATGATGATGAGTCCTTCTGAGCTGTAGAGTAGCCCATCTTGGAAGCCTCAGAAATCCCCATCCCTATAAGAACTCATAGGAGCCTCGGTGGCGCAATGGTTAAGTACTTGGCTGCTAACCAAAAGACAGGCAGTTTGAACCCACCCATTGGCTCTGTGGGAGAAAACACCTGGTGATTTGCTCCCATAAAGATTACAGCCTAGGAAACCCTATGGTGCAGTTCTATAATGTCATATAGGGTCACTCTGAGTTGGAGTCAAAGTAGTGGCACACAACAACATAAAGACGCATGCCTTGGATCCAGATGTTCCTCACACTCCCCACACAGTATTCCTCACATTCCTGAGAACAGCCTTATCAGAAACCAGTAAACTCACCTGGCACCAAGTATTCCACTCGCCAAGGGCTACAGCATATCACAGCTCATAAAAACAACTAACTGGTTCACACAGCACTTTCCATCCCTTGTCCCCTTTGATCCCAGTGGTGAGGTAGGTGGTTATCAATTTCTTCCCCATTTTACAGATGAGACACCTGAGGCAGAGTGAGGTAGATAACCCACCCAAGGATTTGAGCCTCATCTTGATTCCAAATCCTCTGTGCTTTCCTTGTATCAACTAAGTCTCAAGCAGTAATTTGGGGTCCAGCCTCCGTGAGGGGAGGACAAGGGATATGTTTTATGTGTATAGCGAGGAGATCCTCAGCACACTTTTACAGGCACCTTGTGAGCAAACAAGTACATATTAGGAAATGCAGCGTCTGGGGATGTTCTGAGACTACAGCAAAGCACCCTAATGCTAAAGAGAGTTAGGGGGCAGAGTGGACAGGGAGTCCGGGGAAAGGGGAGGTCTGGGTCTGGGCCACAGGTCTGCCACTGACATCCAGATAACCTTGGGCAAGTTTCTGAGGTTCCCTTGATGCCCACTTCCATAAATGGGAAAAACTGAAAGGGAGGTAGGTAGGTAGATAGATAGAAGCTCAGTTTAGGCAAAAAGACATCTGTAATACTCATTATCATTACTTTGGCTTTGAAATCGACAGCTCAGAGACCCCCACCACTTTTTTTTTTAAATTAAAGACAAAACAGTATAACTTAATAGTTCTGTCAACTCTTCAAAAATCAGAGCATAACATTGAGTTTTTATTTCTTTTTTTAAATTTTGGCAAAGGAAGATTCAGTTCCTGGAAATGCTTACACAATGATTCCTGACACTGGGAGGCGATAGTTAAAAAAAAGAAGAACTATATACATATATCGGTAAAGGAAGAGATAGAAAGGAAGAAAACAGTAATAAATGTAAGAAAGAACTAAAAGAGGGGGACAAAAAGACTTTAAAGGGTCCAAATGCAGGAGCGTTATCAAGTTCTCAGCATCTGCAATTCACGAGCCGTTCACAGTCCCGGCGGCGCAGGCCCCGCCCCTTTCTCGGGTGTCAGGCGCTCATTGGTGGGGGCGGCAGTCGCCGGCCGGTGACTGCCCGAGGAAAGGTTGCCTGGGACACGCATCCCTGTGTGAACGCATGACGTCCCACCCTGGCGCCAGGCTGTCTGGGGCTGAGTCTTAGATCAACACAGCTGTGGGACCGGGACCCACAGCTGGGCAAAGGAGCGGATTCCTCAACAAAAAATAGGATTGTGAGAAAAGTTCTGAAACAAAAACAGCGCAGACAAAAGCCTTAATGACATCCTTTCATAAAAATAAAAAATGCAAGAGGGGGGAAAAAAGCTGGTAAAAGGAGCAGAACTGGGAACAGAAAGTTCAGAGGCATTTGGAATAAGAGGCTGAGGCCCCGCCACCGCTAAACAAGTTGCAGAAGGCCTGAGCTAGCGTGTCCTGTCCGCTGTTTAGAAAGAGTCTCCTGGCTTTAAACTATTCAGTGTTGCCAACCCTAACCTGCTTCTTTCACAGAATTAGAAACTTGGATAGGAAAGGATCCTTAGAGATCCTTTGGTCTTCACCCGCTGACCCCCATTTTACAGAAAACGAGGCCCAAGAAAGGAAGGAAATGTGTCCAAGGCCACACTGCAAGTTACTGGCATGGCCAGGAACGAATTCTGCTTGCTGATCCCACTGTATCCTTCTCCTGCTTATGTCATACGGCTCATGGGCATTTCATTGTGAAATAATGAACGTGAAGGTGCTTTGCAAACCACAAACAAGCCAGAGGCATCAGTGTGGTAAATAGAAATGTTGTTAGTTGCTATCCAGTCAACTGTGACTCATAGCGACCCTGTATGACGGAGTAGAACTGCCCCCATAGGGTTTCCTAGACTGTAATCGTTAAGGGAGCAGATGGCCAGGTCTTTCCTCCCACAGAGTCTCTGGGTGGGTTCAAACTGCTGACCTTTCAATTAGCAGCTGAGCGCTTAACCATGGAGCCACCTGAATTCCTTAGAGGAAGGAGAAGGACAAAGGAGAACTGGCTTCATGCTGGGCCCTCAGGTACCAAGGACACTAAGATGGAGAGTGCCTGTCCCACACCCTGCACAAAAGAGGCACTCAATAATTTTTTGTTGAATGAATTAGGTAGGTCTAAATAGTTCCATTTTATGGATGAGAAAATTGAGGCACAGAGAGGCAACTTATGCAAAATCCACACAGTTAGTAAAAGAATGGGGATTTGAACATAAATCTGTCCAGCCCTGAACCTGAAGGCTGTGATTTTTCAAAAATCCCCTGGACTTGACTATTTTGCGCAAACCATGGAAGTTTGCGTGGTCATTTAGAAGCCTCCATAGTCACCACTTTCCCTTCCCATGACCAGACAGTTGGCTCACTCTTCACTTGACTTATGTAGCACATAGACTGATTCATTCACTCACAGGTTATTTCCTGACCCCTCCCCTCCTTCTTACACTAAAGAGGCTGTCCTTGAAAACACATACTCAGGGACAAACCTTTCGAAAACCTCTTTTTGGGACACAGAGCCCTGTGTTATGATGGAAAAGAACAAGGCTTTAAGGATGGCTTTGATATTAACTTATGGTGTGACATTAGACATGTTTTATATCCCCTCTCTGGGCCCTTTGCTACTCCACACTAGCCTGTCCAAATTTCATAAAGCCTTAGATTTCTAGAGTTGGAAAAGATTTAACATAATTCTTTAGCATCATCTCCCCCATTTTACTAACACGGCATCTAAGGCTAGAGTACCTGGGCTTGTTCAAGATTGCATGACAAATTATTGACAGAGCTGGGATGTTGAACTTGGGACTCTCAACTTCCAGTGTTCTTTCCACTACAACTATTTTGAGACTTTCCTAGCTCTGAGCTCCCATTGTCCTGTTAATCAGTGTCACACACTATTGAACCCTTAATTGTTTCCTGTGGTAATATGGTCTCCCCAAATTGTGAAATCTTTGAGAGCAGGAGCCACATTTTATGTGAAGCAACTCCATAAATATTTACCAACTGCCTGATTAAGGAAGCAACCATTGGGAGATACCACTTGGTCACTTCCAAGATGGAAACCAGCTCCCTGGAGCTGCAAATCCCCAAAAGTCCTAGGAAGTGAGAAGATGACAAGCAAAGAACACTGAGTGCAATGTCAACAGGGCTTAGTTTGCCTGTCCTCTGCTCCCTTTTCTGGGCTCTCAGATGGAGCTGGAGCTATTTCAGCAAGGCTAAGTATAATCAAGCCCAGGTGGCCTGTCCTTCCATAGCAGAAAGGGACAGACAATAGAGTGGTGAAATTACCAAACTATTGTTTTCTGCACAGAGGTGAAGAGTGGGGGAGCAGAGGGAAAGAGTTAAAAGAATCGCTGTTGGGAACAGGGGTTCCTAAATACGATTATCTAGAAATTGTCCTTTCTGTCCCTCTACATTAAAAGCTCTGTCTAAAACTCTAATCAAACCCGCTTTCACAACAAACTGGGCATATATTTGGCTCCTCATGGAGTGCATGGGGCCAGAGGGTCGGAGCTCTTTCCTTTCTCCATGCAAAAAGCACGGATTCAGGCTGCTTTCTTTTCCCTTGTTTCTCAAATAAGTAGTGTTCTCTGCTCAAACCCTTTCCCCCTCCTCCTTCTGCAATCTCAGCGCCTAGCCCAAATCTGTTTTCTTCATTGTAACCTCAGCTTCACCGCAATTAATTTTTTTTCTTCTGGTCACAAGATAATTCCTGACGCCAGTGAGTCTGGAGGTCAGACGAACAGCAAATTGGGGAACAAGGCGGCACTAATTCCTTACAAGTTTCTCTTGAAAAATCTTTTGCTTAAAAAAAAAAAAAAGCTTGCTGTTTCAGGGATTTATGACCTCGGAGGAGCGGTGGGTTCGAACCAGTGTTGGTGGACTGGCAGGCGGCAGGGGAGCTCAAAGATCTGGGGTGCTGCCAGGAAAAGGCAAATTCTTAAAGTTAATGGTTTTAAGTGATTTTTAAAATCCTTGCTAGCTAAGAGGCCCGCCTCTCCCCAGTATCAGCGCTTCCTCATTCTTTGAATCCGCGGCTCCGCGGTATTCGGCGTCAGACCATCCGGAGGAAGCCTGTTTGCAATTTAACCGGCTTGTGAACACCCAGGGTTGGCTGAGGCGGGACCAGGACGGACATTTTTGCATAAAGGGGCGTACCATTGAGGCGGGCTCTATAAACACCGGTGGTTGCAGGCGTGAGCGCATTGCAAGCTGCTCTAGAGGTTCTTGTTGCTTTTCGGCTTTCTTGGCACCTGCATCTTCACGTTCCAACATGAAGGCGCTGAGTCCGGTGCGCGGCTGCTACGAGGCGGTGTGCTGCTTGTCGGAGCGCAGCCTGGCTATCGCGCGGGGCCGTGGCAAGGGCCCGGCAGCCGAGGAGCCGCTGAGCCTGCTCGACGACATGAACCACTGCTATTCGCGCCTACGGGAACTGGTACCCGGAGTCCCGCGAGGCACTCAGCTTAGCCAGGTGGAAATCCTGCAGCGCGTCATCGACTACATCCTTGACCTGCAGGTGGTCCTTGCCGAGCCGGCACCCGGACCCCCAGACGGCCCGCATCTTGCTATCCAGGTGAGCGTGGGCGTGCTCGGGAGTCAGGGAAGGGATGATTGCTTTTTCTGCAATGTTGCGCAATTCCCAGAAATCCCAAGTGCCATGCATAACTCTTCCTTCTTTACTTCTCTTTCAGACAGCCGAACTCACTCCAGAACTCGTGATCTCCAATGACAAGAGGAGCTTCTGCCACTGACCTGGCCGTCCTGGAGCACCTCCAGGTGTGTGTCCCCTCCTCCCCAGGTACCCTGGGTCGGGGCGAAGGGAGGCTCAAATGGCAAATCCTAGAGTTGGCAGGTCTTTTAAGGGGTTTACCGCCTCTTGGTGTAGGAAAACTAAGGCCTGAGAGGGGTAAACGACTTGCCTTCGGTCACATTAAATGAATAATAAGATCAATTTCCACCTAATGCGCATTCTAGCATTAAAGGCTTGTTTCTCCTGCCCTTCCCCAGTGGCCAAAGATTGGATAAAATAAACGCAGGTCCGACCAAATAAAATAACCTTTGTCTGGACTCGTAAAGGGAGCTGTGGAGCGGTCTTTTTTAGCCCCCTCCCAACTAGTGCCAATTCCAAGGGGTGGGGGGTGGTGCAGGCTCCGCCTGATCCTTTGGCGCCAACTGGGTGGGGACAGCGTGGGGCGCGGAGTTATCAGCTGGAGGTAGAGACCAAGTTTCCTCCCTGGCGCCGGCCAGTCTGCGGACTGCCCCCACCTCGGCGCTCTCGGCGGAAACTGACGGCTCCCTGATCTTCTTCCCTCCCCCGCCCAGAACGCAGGTGCTGGCGCCCGTTCCGCTTGGGACCCGGGACACTCTCCGGCCGGAAGCTCGAGGGCATGGATGCGCCCCAACCTCGCTCTGCCCACTTGACTCCCCCAAACGCCTGCCTCGAAGCTGGATCTGGCGCCCGGGGGCGAAGGACTGTGAACTTGGGTGGCCTGAAGAGCCAGAGCGAGCTCTGGGTACCAGCTGGGCAACGTCACTCAGTCCCCACCCCCAAGTTTAAAGACTGTCTGTTCGGAGTATGGAGGTGTGTGTGTCGGGGGTGGGAGTGGGTGGCTGCTCTCCAAACTCTGCCAAGGCGGCCGTAGAGCTGGTCTTCTGGTCTCCTTGGAGAAAGGCTCTGTTGCCCTGATTATGAACTCTATAATAGAGTATATAGCTTTTGTACCATTTTTACAGGAAGGTGACTTTCTGTAACCATGCGATGTATATTAAACTTTTTATAAAAGTTAACATTTTGCATAATAAACCGTTTTTAAACACGTGTCTGTAATCTGATTGGACATCCCCTTCCCCCATTCCTTAAGTATTAATTCGTTTTCTCACACAGGCTGAGTTTAGGGAAAGAAATACATGTCTGGTTTGGGAGTTTATTCCCTTGGGAGGGAGATGGGAAAATGCCCATCTTGAGGCTGAGGCTGGGATGGGAAGGGCTCATGTGGAAGCTCCATATACACTGATGGTTGGGTGCAGAGAAGATCTTGGTCCTACTCCATTTTACTGGTGAGGGGGACCAGAGAGGGGAAGTGATTGGCACAAGCTCACCCAGTAAGTAAGGGGGTGCAGGCTAGAACCTGAGTTGCCTGAGTGCTGTTTTTGTGTCCTTTGAGAGCTGTTAGGCTACACTAGCAGGTAGGTGTTCTCTTTGCCAGTGGTACACAAGGACACTTCTAGTAGGGAAGGTGAGGAGAGTGAAGCCACTAGTTTGCCTCACCTAGTGTTCAGATGTGAGTGGTGGTTGATAGACCCATTTCAAAGATGAATAAACTGATCCCTGGGCCTGTTTCATTTCCTTCCTGGTGCTCTCTGGTCTGACTTCTTGCCGGCTTCCAAAGTTAGAAAAAGGAGAGAAGGCTCTTTCCTCAATTCCCCAGCCACTTTGATGAGGATTTGGGTGCTGGTAGGGAAGTCCTGGTACTAATCTCTAACACTTATCTCTGAGCAGCAGTTGTGGACTCTAACCCTGTGCTGGGACTTGAGCAAGAGGCCCCATAGCCCTCATTCCTTCCTACAATACCTCAGTCTGGAGCATACAATGTAAAACTTTATTTATTCCTACTTCAAAAATGGGGAAACAGGCTCTTTGAGTTACAGTTTCTCTCAACCCCTGAAGAGGCAGAAATGGGATTTGAATCTCAACTCCAGCAACTAGCATTGTGGACAGGAGCAAGGCCTGGAACTAACCACTCTGTCGGGCAAGGTCTAGGAGCGGGGCAAAGGGCAGGACCCAATCTGTGCCATTACTCGCTGCCCCCAACTTGGTGGCTCCCCAGGTGGGCTCCACCAGGCACCTGGTCTTACTGAATTCCTGTTTATGATATGATCTCATCTGTATGTTGGCCCCTGGCAGGAGTTACTGCTATATTTCATAACAAACAGGTCACATCATCACCCTAAACGCCTCAACCCTGGTGAGCTTTCTGGGGTGAACAGGGGCATGGAAGGGGGCAACCTCTGTCTTTGCCAACCATCCTCCCAGCCTAACCAGTGGTTCTTAACCTGTATTGGGTACTGGTCCCCTTTGATGATCTAATGGAAGACAGGAACTATCTTCAGAAAACACATACGCACACACCTTTGCAGAGGACTAGCAGACCTCTTCCCCTCCCTACGGGAAGTCTGCAGACCCAAGTAAAGAACTCTTGCTTCAAACTTCAAGACTCGGACTAGGTCCAGCTTGTATTGTTTGTTGGCTATGCTATACTAATTCTAGAGACAGCCACACAAGGTGTGAATCCCTGCTCTGCCTACTAGCTATGCAACCGAAGGCTGGAGACCGGCCCTCTTGAGCCTCGGTTTCTGAATTGGTAAAAGGGAGCTGATCCTGAGCAAGCACTCAGAGTCACCTGGTCGCACATTACACTGTTAATCGCAGTAGAGCCAGGCACTGAACTCAAGTCTTTGGATGCTACGTTCTGTACCCCTTCTGCCACAGCCTACTGCCTCTTGCTCACTCAGAAGTTGCGAACCATGGAAGGCTCAAAAGAGCCCCATCAGTCATCTGCCATGTGATCTTGAACAAGCCACTTCACCTCTCTGAGCCTTTCGCTCCTCCCTTACCCAGCAGCTGGTGGTTCTAGCACCTCTACATCCTCAGACAGGAGATAATGGTGGGAAAGTTCTTTGAAATGCATCACACACCTACGAGGTATTATTAAGCTAATTCTGAGGAAATTGCCTGTCAGGTCTGTTGGGACTGAGCTATTCAGGTGGCCTGGACAAAAGCTGAGATCAGCATGCCAATCTATTAGTCATTAGAGAGTGAAAGCAATTTGGCCGTATAGGTCAGAAGACTATTAGAGAGGGGATACTCTTTTCTGTCATAATCACCTATCGTGCACCTACCATGTGCCAGGCTCCATTTTACCTTTATTTTCTCTAATCCTCAGGACAGCCCAGCAAGGCGTGTACCAACCCTTATTCTGGTTTTACAAAGGAAATGGACTCAGAGAGGCTGAATAACTTGAGCAAGGTCACACAGCAAAGAAGTGGCAGAGCAGGAATTAGGAACCGCAGCTCCAGTTCTCTACTCTATGTCGACCTTATTGCCTCGCTGTTCCCCATGCGTGGCACATATATGCTCCCCAGTGGGTGCCTGAATGAAAGACCTGAGGCCACCCCGGTCTCCCCTCTGAGAGGCAGTGCCCTATCTGTGAAAGGTTCATCGTTCGGTAAAAATAACGCGCCTAAAGCATCCCGCCAGGCTTCCTGAATAAGATTCACTATTAACTGAGTGGTTTACGCTCATTACCGCAGGCGGGCCTACATCAGCTTTGAGATACAAGCATTTGAACGGTACCTTTACTCTGTAAAAAAACAGGCTCACAACAGACGAAGGAACTAGCCCGTGGTCACGCAGCTCCTAAGTAGCACAGCAGGGATTCAAATTCATGTCTGTGATGAATGTAATTAATATCACTGAACTGTACAAGTGAAGATTGTTGAAATAGTAAATGTTCTGTTACCTATATGCTTGCCATACAAACACACACACTACAAATCCACGCCTATGACACCAGAAATGGTGCCGATTCGAGAAAGTCAGCTATAACTCTCTCTAGGTGTAGATGCGCGGGACAACCTTCAATGGTCTCTCTCCCTGCACTCTTCACCTCTCATGTTACCACTCTCCCTCATTCCCCAGTCCCCGAAAAACACCTCCCTTCGCTGCCTCTTTCCCGCAAAGCTACTTCCAGGGACCCTCTCTGCCCACTCCCAGGCCTCCGGGAAGAGAGCCACTCCCCACCGGCGACTTCTCCGCGCCCAGGAGGGGCGGAGCCTGGGCCCACGTGGCCCGGCACCCGGCTAGGCGGGGCCGACCGCCCCGCCCCTGGCCCCGCCCCG
>NW_004443984.1:6142049-6164952 GCF_000243295.1 Trichechus manatus latirostris
CCCCCCGTCGCGGACCCTGGGGGCCGCTCGCAGGTGTTCGCTGGCGCCCGGATGTCTGAGCTCTGGCTCCGCTCTGGCTCCGGCTCCCTCCGCAGCCAGCGGGCGGGGCTCCCAACCCATCCGGAGCCTCGCGGCGCCCCCGCCGCTCTGCCAGCAGGGCGGCCTCCCAGTTCCCAGCTTCCCGGCCTGGGGGGGCCCCCCACCCGGTGGAGTCGCTGACCCCACCGCTCTCCCGCTGCCCCCAGCTGCTCTCGGCTGCTGCGGCCGCGGCGCGCCCCCACCCGGCTTCCTGCCTCGGCAGCTTTGCCCAGGCTGGGCGGCCGCCTGGATCGCACCCCATTCCTTCCGTCCTTCATTCTTTCAGGCCACTCGCATTCCTCGAGCGCCTGCGATGTGCCCCACACAAGGCCTCCCCGACCTTCCGAGTGCAGCCCAAGGCCCGATAGGGTCCTCCGGGAAGCCCCCGCCCTCCACCCCAGTCCCCGTAGCCTTCTCCTGGCTAATGCGCTATTTTGTTCAGAGTTTGGCATTACATTGTTCTGTTTCTCGTGTTTGGGGTCAGTGGAAAGGTCAAGGGGTAGCTTTGTGACTGAGATCAGAGGTCATTCTGATAGCAGGGTGAAGGGTCGGAGTGTGGCCAGAATTGGGGTTCAGTTGGACTGTGGGGGGCGGTTGGTGGCTGAGTGTGGGTAGAAATTGGCAGCGGTCAGTCTTTAGCCGGAGTTAGAGGAACAGGGTATGGGGGTCGGTCTGTGGGTAGTGTCAGTGACCAAGGTTAGCGAGGCAGTCTTTGGATAGCGTCAGTGGACAGTCAGGGTCAGGATAAATAGGTCATCCTGTGACCAGGATTTAGGGATAGCCTTTGACAAGCCAGATAAGGAGTGGGGAGCCTCAGTACCCCTCTGAATGCAAATTCACACCGTCCATGGCTGGGTCTGACCATACCCTCCCCCTTCCATCCGGGGACACCCGTTCTTCACCCCCATCACCCTGCTCCTACTTTGTTTCAGATGCTGCAGGCAGAAGCCTTCTTTGGGCCAGACTGAGGTCAAAGGGACCTGGTGGCAGCACTGCCAGGGGTAGGGCCTTAGGTTTCCTGGGGACCCCACCTTGGCCACCCACATTTATAACAGGTCTTCCCTGTGGAAACCCTGGTGTCGTAGTGGTTAAGTGCTAAGGCTGCTAACCAAAAGGCTGGCTGTTTGAAACCACCAGGTGCTCCTTGGGAACTCTATGGGGGCAGTTCTACTCTGTCCTATAGAGTTGCTATCAACTGGACGGCAATGGGATTGCTTCTTTCTTTTGTTTTTCCCTGTACTTTCTGTTATTTGTTCATAAATCCAAAGCCTGTGAGGAGTGGAAGGACCGTTGTTACTGTCTTATGGCACTGAGTCAATTCCGACTCATGGCAACCCCATGTATTTCAGAGTATAACAGCTCCGTAAGGTTTCCTTGGCTGTAATCTTTTTTTTTTTTTTTTTAATTGTGCTTTGAGTGAAAGTTTACAATTCAAGTTAGTTTCTCATACAAAAATTTATACACACATTGTTATGTGATCCTAATTGCTCTCCATATACTGTGACCGCAAACTCCTCCTTTCCACCCTGGATTTCCTGTGTCCATTCAGCCAGCCCCTTTCCCTCTCTGCCTTTTCTTCTCTGCCCATTTAGTCTCATGTATCTACTTGAGCTAAGAAGCACACTCTTCATGAGTATCATTTTATGTCTGATAGTCCAATCTAATCTTTGTCTGAAGAGTTGGCCTTGGGAATAGTTTTAGTTTTGGGCTAACAGAGAGTCTGGGGGCCATGTCTTCTGGGGTCCCTCCAGTCTCAGTCATACCATTAAGTCTGGTCTTTTTACCAGAATTTGAGTTCTGCACCCCGCTTTTCTCCTGCTCTATCAGGGACTCTTGGCTATAATCTTTATGGAAGCAGATCGCCAGTCCTTTTCTTCCATGGCACGTGGGTGAGTTTGAACCGTCAACGTTTCGATTACCAGCTGAGCTCAAACTGTTTTTGCCACCCAGCAAACTTTAAAGAGCCCAGAAAACCCATTGCTGTCAAGTTGATGCTGACTCATAGTGATCCTATGATGGAAGAGCTCATTGAGGTCATAAATGTGGCCCAGAGAGCAGAAGGAGCCCGCTCACGGACACACAGCAAATTGGTGGCCAAGCCAGGATTCAGACCCAAGCCTCCTACCTCCTTGTACAGGGCTCTTTTTGATACCCTGAGCAGGGACTGTTACTCCCACTTTAGAGACGGGGTGGCTGAGGGGCTCACTCAGTTCTTGCAGAGGGACTGCAAGGGGCTGGTGGACGTACAGCCCCTGGCCCTGAGGATCTGGAAATGTGAGGTCAGGGAATGGTGATTCCCCAAAGCATTGCTTCCTTATCATTGCCCACTCAGCCCCTTCCCGCCCTCACTCACTAGAGGCAAATGAAACAAGAGTGGCCAAGTGCGAGTTGGAAGCTAGGGTGGGGAGGGGGTGCTTTCTGGAGAGAACACTGTAGGAACTGCTGGGGAAAAGCTTAGCTGAATTCTTATGGAAACATATGGAATGCATTACCCTAAGTCGAGGTGGTCGCTGGCCAGCTGGCAGTGGTTTGGGACTAAAAGTGTGCATTGTGTGGTAATGAGGGTACCCAGGGCACAGTGGACTCCCCAGAATAACCTGTTCGTTCACTGATCCAGGTCATTCCTGAACCTTGTTTTGTTTCTTACACCGTTTCTAGCATCAAAAAAAGGCTTTCAAGACATGCCGGGATACGATACGGGAGCCATTCTAGATTATGTGGGGAGGAGACAAGGATGTGGGGACTATTAGGACAGCCCCCTCCCCGCTCACGCATGTCCCTTCACCACCAGAGCCAGAGGCCTGGCAGGTCTTGTGGTCGGCCTAGGTGTGTGAAGAGTCAGTCCACTGTTCCTGATCCCAGCTTCCCCTGAGTGTTCATCCAGGTGGACCCCAAGGGCCCTAGATGTTGGTCTCACATTCTGTCAATGGCATTTTTCCATTGCAGATTTGACTCTAGATTCAAAAAGAGCAGCAAGAAAGTGTTCAAAAGAGGCCATTCATTTACAGTCTACATGGTACCAGGGAGCTGGGGGCTGCCATCGTTTCATCCCTATGAGGCTCACAGATATTAGGGGACCAGCCACAGGTCACTCTGGAGTAAATGGCAGAGCCCAGGTCTCCCACACACGGCCTCTACGTTCAGTACTTTTGATGTCTGCAACTCTTAATTTTATCAAGAGGAAGTGGAGGACGGGAGGTGCTAGCGTCTTCGTCATCACTGTTTTAGTTTCCTAGGCTGCCATAATGAAACATTACAAAGTAGGTGGCTTTAAATAACAGAAATTTATTATCTCACAGTTCTGGAGGCCAGAAGTCAGAATTGAGGGTGTCAGCAGGGCCATGTTCTCTCTGAAGGCTCTAAGGGGTGATCCTTTCTTGTATCTCTCAGCTTCTGGTAGCCTCAGGTGTTCTTGGCTTGCAGCTGTAGCATAACTCTGATGTCACATGGCCTTTTTCCTGTCTGTCTCTGTATCTCTTCTCCTGTTTTATCAGGACACCACTCAGATTGGATTAGGACTCACCCTGCTCCTAATGTATGACCTCATGTTAACTGATAACATCTTCAAAGACCCTGTTTCCAAACAAGGTCACCTTTTTACAGGTACCGGGGGTTAGGACTTTAACATATCTTTCTGAGGGACACGATTCAACCTGTAACAGTCATCATCATCATATCACCATCTAGTTCTTTGTTTTTTAAAATTTTTTATTGCGTATTAGGTGAAAGTTTACAGAGCAGATTAGTTCCCCATTAGCTAGTTAGTACATAAAGTGTTCTATGACATTAGTTTCATTCCCCACAATGTGTCAGCACTCTCCCCATTTCCGACCTAGGTTCCCGTTTCCGTTTGTCCTGATTTTCTACCCCTTCCTGCCTTCTCTTCTTTGCTTTTGGGCAAATGTCGCCCTTTTGATCTCGTATAATTGATTGTTCTAAGGAGCACATTCCTCTTGGGTGTTATTGTTTATTTTATGGGTCTGTCTATGGTTTGGCTGAAAGGTAGTCTCCAGGAATGGCTTCAGTTCCAGTTCAGAAGGGTGTCTTAGGGCCATACTCGGGGTTCCTTCAGTCTCTGTCAGACCAGTAAGTCTGGTCTTTTTTGTGAATTTTATTTTTTGTTCTACAATTTTTCTCCCACTCTGTACAGGACCTTCTTTTGTGATCCCAGTCAGAGTGATCGGTAGTGGTAGTCGGGCACCATCTAGTTCTTCTGGTCTAGGGGTCGTGTAGGCTGTGGTTCATGTGGTCGCTTAGTCCTTTGGACTAATTGCTCCCTTGAGTCTTTGGTTTTCTTCACTTTCCTTTGCTCTGGACAGTAAGAGACCAATAGATGTATCTTAGATGGCCACTCACAAGCTTTTAAGACCCCAGACGCTACTTATCAAAGTAGGATGCAGAACTTTATGAACTATGTTGTGCCAATTGACATAGATGACCACTGAGTCTGTGGTCCTTCACCTTCGAGCCTAAGAACTTCATCCTGTGAGGTGTGAGGTGTTTGGTTATGTCTAAGAAGTTGTCCTGACTGTGGCCATTGTGTGCTGTTGTCTATAGTAATATATAAGTGGCACCTACAGTTAAGTATGTAGAAATATCCACCACCAAACCTGCAGGTGGGTGTGTTGCCTTATACCCTCCTACACCTCTTGGTATACCTATCTACCTATGTATCCACTCATAAATTAGTGTTTGTTAATAATATTGTTGCAGGATTGTCTGTGCTATAGTAATTACCATTGTTGCCCTTTGTTCTTTCATTCCTCACCCCTCAGTGTCCTCCCACGCCTTTGTCATGTTGTGCTGACTTCCCCTGTATAGTGTATTGCCCTTGCCTTCACCGATATTAACACGTGCTTCTATCTGTTTGGTAATTTTCCCTCCCTCCCCCTGCCATCCCTGGTAACCATCAAAGAATAGTTGTCCCCCACCCCGTGTGTAAACCTTGTTTATTTATAACAGTGGTGTCATACAATATTTGTCCTTTTGTGATTGACTTATTTCACTCAGCATAATGTCCTCCAAATTCATCCATGTTGTGAGATGTTTCACAGATTTGTCATTATTCTTTATCGTTGCATAGTATTCCATTGTGCATATGTACCACACTTTGTTAATCCATTCATCTCTTGATGGGCACTTAGGTTGTTTCCATCTTTTTGCTATTGTGAATAGTGCTTCAGTGAACATGGCTGTGCGTATGTATATTCGTGTCATGGCTCTTATTTCTTTAGGGTACATATCTAGGAGCGGGATTGCTGGGTCATATGGTATTTCTGTTTCTAGCTTTTTAAGGAAATGCCATACTGTTTTCCATAGTGGTTGTACCATTTTACATTCCCACCAGCAGCATATTACGGTTACAATCTCCCTACAACCTCTCCAGCATTTGTTATTTTCTGCTTTTTTTTTTTTTTTAATTAGTGCCTGTAATGTTGGGGTGAGATGGTATCTCACTGTAGTTTTGATTTGCATCTCTCTAATGGCTAATGGGAGCCCTAGTGGCACAGTGGTTAAGAGCTAGGCTGCTAACCAAAAGGTCAGCCGTTCGAATCCACCAGCTGCTCCTTGGAAACTCTATGGGGCAGTTCTACTCTGTCTTATAGGGTCGCTATGAGTCAGAATCGACTCAATGGCCACGGGTTTTTGTTTTTTGAATGGCTAATGGTCACAATTATTTCCTCATGTTTGTTAGCTTTCTGAATGTCCTCTTTGGTGAAGTGTCTGTTCATATCCTTTGCCCATTTTTTAATTGGATTGTCTTTTTGTTGTTAGGGTTTTGAAGTTTTCTATAAATTTTAGAGATTAGACCCTTGTCAGCTAGGTCATAGCCAAATTTTTTTCCCCAGTCTGTAGGTTCTCTTTTTACTCTTTTGGAGAAGTCTTTTGATAAGCACAAGTGTTTAACTTTTAGGAGGTTCCATTTATCTAGTTCATCTTCTGCTATTTGTGCATTTTAAATTATGTTTGGTATTCAATTTATGCCATGTACTAGAGCCCCTAGTGTTGTCCCTATTTTTTCTTCCACGATCTTTATAGTTTTAGGTTTTATATTTAGGTCTTTCATCCATTTTGAGTTCATTTTTGTGTATGGTGTGAGGTATGAGCCCTGTTTCATTTTTTTCGAATGGACATCCAGTTTTGCTGGCACCATTTGTTAAAGAGACTTTCTTTTCCCCACTTAATGGACTTTGGCTCTTTGTCAAAGATCAGCTGACCATGGGTAGATGGATTTACGTCTGGGTTCTTGGTTCTGTTCATTGGTCTCTGTGTCTGTTGTTGTACCAGTACCTGGCTGTTTTGACTACCATAGCTGTATAGTAGGTTCTGAGATCAGGTAGTGTAAGGCCTCCTACTTTGTTCTTCTTCTTCAATAATGCCTAACTTATCCAGGGCCTCCTTCCTTTCCATATAAAGTTGGTGATTTGTGTTTTTCTATCTCATTAAAGAATGCTGTTGGAATTTGGGTCAAGATTATATTATATCTGTAGATCACTTTGGTAGTGTCTTAGCTGGGTTCTCTAGAGAAGCAAAACCAGTAAAGCATATACATATATATATAGAGAGAGATTTATATCAAGGAAATGGCTCACATGATTGTAGAGGCGGGAATGTCCCAAGTGCATGGATTAGGATAGAGGCTTCTTCTGATTCATGTAGCCACAGGGGCTGGTGAACCCCAGATCAGCAGGTTGGAGAGCAGGGCTCTTGCTCACAGGCTGTGACGATCGACGAATCCCAAGATTAGCAGGTAAGCTGCTAGCTCAAGTCCCAAGAACCAGAGGTCATATGAACAGGAGCCAGCTGCAGGATCCAGAGCAGGCAAAAGCCAGAACGTCTGCTTATATTCCAATGCAGGCCACATGCCCAAGGAAACTCCCTTTCAACTGATTGGCTACTCACAGCGGATCCCATCATGGGATGATCACATATAAACACTGAGAATCATGGCCCAGCCAAGTTAACAGTCTTAACCATCACAGGTAGTATTGACATTTTCACAATGTTGAGTCTTCCTATCCATGAGGATGGTATGTTTTTTCACTTACGTAGGTCTTTTTTGGTTTCTTGCAGTAGTGTTTCGTAGTTTTCTTTGTATAGGTCTTTTACATCCCTGGTTGGATTTATTCCTAAGTTTTTTTTCTTTGGAGGGGCTATTGTAAATGGTATTGTTTTCCTGGTGTAGATTCTTAATTGTGCAAACCAGTGGATAACAGAATTCTAACATGTGGTGTCTCCCAGCCACAGCAGCTCTTCTTGTACTTTCTGTGAGTGCGGGAATCAGACTGACCATAGTTGAAATTTCAGCTTTGTCATTTATTGGCTATGTCATCATAACCCATTGCCATTAGGTGAATTCCGACTCATAGTGACCCTGTAGGGCAGAGTAGAACTGTCCTAAAGGGTTTCCAAGGCTGTAAATCTTTACAGGAGCAGACTGCCTCATCTTTCTCCCACAGAGTGGCTGGTGGATTCGAACTGCAGATCTTTTGGTTAGTAGCCAAGTACTTAACCACTGTGCCACCAGGGATCCTTCCATATCATCATAGTTAACTTATTTATCCTTTCTGAGCCTGAGTTTCTTCGTGTGTAAAATGGGGACCATAAAGAGCCTGCCTCACATGATTGATGTGATGATTAAATGAGATAACGTATGTAAAGTGCCTGGCACTTGGTAGGGGCTGGGTGACCCCAACCACTGAAGTTTGCTGGGCTTGCTTGTCAGATTCCTAACATAATTCTTTCCTCATCTTTCTGGGGTGGCAGTGTTGTTGGCACAATCCAATCATAGCATCTCTGGACTGCTTATCCATGTTTGGACTCTTCGGATCCGTTTCACCTGATCCATAGGACAGCCTGGTGCCTTAAGCAATAGTGCAGGGGCTACAAGCAGGGCTCCAGCCCAGCCCCTCCACTCCCAGGCTCTGCTGTCTTGGATGAGTTCCTTCACTTCTCTGAGCCTCAGTCTGCTCCGTTCAATGTGGGAATAACCTAGGGTTGCTGTGAGGATTTAGTGAGAAACTGAATGTAAAACACCTTGAAGCATGACAGCACATGGCACAAACTCAAGAAGTGATAGCTAATGTTACTATAGGAGTCCCTGGGTGGTACAGTTAATGTGCTGGGCGGCTAAAAAGTGGGCGGTTCGAGTCCACCAAAGGCACCTGAGAAGAAAGGCCTCGCAATCTACTTCTGAAAAATCAGCCATTGAAAGAGTGGGCCATGAGGTTCAGCCTTGGTAATCACTCCCTGCTTTACGGTACAGCACTACGGTTGGAGAAAACTTCCAAAAAAACCTGTTGCCATTGAGTCAATTCCAAGTCATAGCAACCCTACAGGACAGAGTAGAACTGCCCCATAGGGTTTCCAAGGAGCGGCTGGTGGATTCAAACTGCCTATCTTTTGGTTAGCAGCCTGAGCTCTTAACCACTGTGCCACCAGGGCTCCACTGTTGGAGAGAGGACCTCAACTGAGCCACTTAAACAAATGCAAGCCTCCAAAACAGCGAAGATGCAGGGGCCCCAGGTATTACGTGAAAAACACACGCTTTGCAGTTAGATGTTGTTGCAGTTGTTAGTTGCTGTCAGGCTGACCCCTGACTCATGGCAATCCCATGCACATGGAATGAAATGCTCCCCAGTCTCGCTATTGGGATTTGCAATTCTTTCATGAAAGAGTGTTTTCAGCTGATGGAAGGACAGAGCTTCAGGCAGGTCAGAACCAGCTCGCTTACAAAACCACCCTTCTCTAGAAGAGAAGCATAGTCGGGTTAGCGTGGGGTGGGAGGACAGGACCCTGAGGCCAGAGGTGGTGCAATCCTGGTTAAGAATAGCACCTTTGAGATCAGAGAGACCTGTGCTCAAATCCTGGTTTCTCCACTTCTTAGCTATGTGACTAGCTAAGTGACACCACTTTTCAGCTCAGTTTCTCATTTGTAAAACTCCCAATAGTACTGCTCTCATAGAGCTATTGTGGGAATTAAATAAGACAGTGAACGTAGAGTACCTGTCACAGGTGAGCTGCTTACAGTTGGCCGAGCTGATAATTTTATTAAGGGAATGCCAGCTGCTTCTTTGTCTCATCCTCATCTGCAAATCGTGTTGCAGACTTTCAACTGAACAAACAATGAGTAAGACAGATGTCCTAATATTTGGCTACTGAAATGCCTGTGTGTGCCCATAGGCCTCCACTTACCAGCTGTGTGAACTTGGGCAAGTTAACTTCTTTTGTTCTCAGTTTCTACATCTATAAAATGGAGATTTAAAAAAAGCCCCACCATACACGATTGTTGGGAGGATTAAATTAATATTTAGAACCCTTAGACTAATGCTTGGCACATAATAAAACCAAAACCAAACCCGTTGCTGTCAAGTCGATTCTGACTCACGGTGACCCTATAGAACAGAGTAGAACTGCCCCAGAGGGTTTCCAGGGAGCAGCTGGTGGATTCGAACTGCCAGCCTTTTGGTTAGCAGCCACAGCCCTTAACTACTGCCCCCCCCCCAGGGCTCCTGGCACATAATAAGAACCCCCCAAATGCTAGCTGTCATTATCTTAGCGTACCATGTGAAGTTTGTGTCCTCATCTATTCTATAGCCATCTGTGCTTTGATATAAAATCATGATGTCTCTCCTCAGTTTTTCTTTGAGTAAAATTGACATTTCGAGAAGACATACCATACTTTTATCACATGGCTTTGCAAGGCCCAGCACCCAGCCAACTTCACACGGAGTCACACGTGTGCATGCACTTGCACACATACACATGAACACGCAGACACACACAGTTTGAGAAGGCCATGCTATGCTGCGCTGCTTCCCAAATGGGCTGAAACCAACCCTCTTACCTTGGAGGACTGCCGGCCCACGCTCCCGCCCACTCAGCATGCTCTGTGGAGTGAGGCAAGACAAGGGTGTTTGCTTTTTGGGAGTAGCAGCAGTGTATTCCATGGCAAAGCTGACGTGGGAGCAAGTCCTGGCTCCAGCTCTTAACTGGAGTCTGAGTGTTGGAGCCTGGGTCCCAGCCCTGGCTCTGTCTCCTCCTTGCTGTGTTACCCTGGGCAAATAGCTTCACCTCTCTGAGCCTCGGCTTTCTCATCTGTGAAAGGGGGCTGACCATTTCTACCTTTCAGGGTTGTTGCAAAGATTAGAGAAAATGCATAAAAATTGCCCGGCACAGAGTCATTGCACCATAAATGAGAGCTCTTAAAAGCCTGACTTGTTTTTGTTTTTTAACTCAGAAAAAGCCATATTTTATATATTCCTTAATAAAACGAGGCTAATGTTTACAGGGAGTCCCTGGGTGATGCAAACAGTTAATGCGCTTGGCTGCTAATCAAAAGGTTGGAGGTTCAGGTCCACCCAGAGGTGCCTCAAAAGAAAGCCCTGACTATCTAGTTCCAAAAAATGAGCCACTGAAAACCCTATGGAGCACAGTTCTACTCTGACACACATGGGGTCGCCATGAGTCGGAATCGACTCAGTGGCAACAGGTATGTCTACGTGCCTTATGTAATTAGTAAACTTGATTACTTTTTAACACATCTGTTAATTCAATAAAAGGTGTTTCCCCCTAAAATTATTATATTTTATTTTATATTTTGTTCCTATTTTACAATATCTGGGCCTAGCATTGAGCACACTGAGCCTCAGTTTCCTTATCTGTAAAATGGGACAAAAAATGCCTTCTTCACAGGGTCGTTTTGAGAGTTTGGTGAGATGGTAGGTATAAAAGTCTTTGTAAATTGTAAAGTCGAACAAATATAAGAGATTATTTTTTTATTATCATTGTTGCTCCTCTTTCCCTCTCACTAGACTGAATTCTCAAAGACAGGAGGGAGTTTTACTTTTGTATTCCCAGCCATAAACATTAAGTAATAAAATTGATAATACCAGTGATGACAATAAGAACTTTCATTTATTGAGTACTTACTGCATGCAAGGCTCTGGGTGAAGTGCATCATAATGGAAGGATAAGTGATGGACCTTTAAAAGTTTTCTTTACCTCTGCTGGTTATTTAAACCTGAAGGAACTGTTTTGCCTTTCCCTTGGGCAAGTTGTCTTTCATATTGCAGAAAAATTAATTTTATTCTTGGGCCTTATGCATCATTTGGCCAATCCAGTTGGATAATTATAATAGTCATCCTCAGTTTCCTTATCTATAAAATGGGGCTAATGATCAACATACCTTATATAAAGGTGTCCCATAAATGACAATAGCTTTCCCTTATTCCTTCTTTTCCTCCCCACCTACGCATGCCCTTCCCTTGGAGAAGCAGGTGGTGACAGGGCAAGATGATTAGACTGGGAAGCAGAGAGCTGGGTCCCTTCACCTCTCTGGGCTTCTGTTTCTACTTGGCACAATGTGGCAGGTCTTTTGGGAGTAATTCCAAGATTCTGAGGCCTTCCAAGGCCCAGCTTAAGTCCTACCTCCTCCAGAAAACCTCCCTTAACTGCAGCACCAAGGGTTCGACCCACACAAATACCACACACCCCTATGATCATGTGTTGCATATTCCAACTAGATTTAAATCCTAGAAGGCAGGGCTGTGTGTTAGTGGTTTGATTTGTGTTTCTACGTACTTTCTTATCATCTCTTTTTATCTTTCATAAACCTTTCAAAGTCCCTGAGTCACAGATGAGGCAGCTGAGACCGGAGAGAAGAATGGCCTTGGCTAAGGCCACAGTATAGGTGGCAGAGCCAGGCCTACTACCCAAGACATGCTGTGAACCCATCTGAGCTCAGCTACTCTCTGAGTGCCTTTTCAGCTCCAGACTTTGTGCTTGGTGCTTTACATGTATACCCTTATTTCTTCCTTACAGCAATTTTATAAAGCAGATGTTGTCCCCACTTTCCAGATGGGTAAACTGAGACTTGAACAGGTGAAATAACTTGCCTAAAGTCACACAGCCAGCAAGGGACAGAATTAAGATTTGATTGCATGTTGCTATGATGCTGAACAAGTTTCAGAAGAGCCTCCTACTAAGACAGACTAGGAAGAGGGCCTGGTGATCTCCTTCCCAAAATCACGCAATGAATCACAATGCTCTGATCCACTACCGATCATAAGGATGGCACAGGACCGGGTAGCATTTCATTCCACGCACATGGGGCTGCCATGAGTCAGGGGCCAGCTTGATAGCAGCTAACAACTGCAACATTTGACTCCAAAGTGTGTGTTTCTCGTGTAATACCTGAGGCCCCTGCATCTTTGCTGTTTTGGAGCCGTGCATCTGTTTAAGTGGCTCAGTTGACGGTCTCTCTGCAACAGTAGTGCTGTACTCTAAAGCAGGAGTGATTACCAAGGCTGAACCCCATGGCCCACTCTCTCAGCACCAGTGCAGCAGTCGGGGGCACACAAGGCCTCTACAACAGCAATGATCTGTACCGGGTGCCTCCCCCATCACCAAAGCCCATTGTCTCCGCAGAAGACAATACAGATAAAGGACCCAGCTAGTGGGCTGCCTGCATCAATCTGTAACCATGGAAACCCCTAGAGAGACAATTCCAAAGTCCTCCCTGCCACCCCCTACCCTGCAGCTGTGGCTCCAGGAACCCAGCCCCCAGCGGGAGGGGAATTGTTGATAATTGCCACCCCCACCCCCCACCAAATGAGGCACAACTGGGCCCCCCTCCACACACACACACACACCCGTTCCTCTCCCCCACCCCCAGAGCTGGCGTTTGCAAAGGAGCCTTGGATGGGTTTAAAGCCTAAGCCTTAATTCTTTTGCAAGAAGGTCAGATCC
Organism: Trichechus manatus latirostris; assembly: GCF_000243295.1. Taxonomy (NCBI): domain Eukaryota; kingdom Metazoa; phylum Chordata; class Mammalia; order Sirenia; family Trichechidae; genus Trichechus; species Trichechus manatus. The sequence continues at coordinate 6,154,878 of NW_004443984.1, forward strand.
TCAACGATCAGCACTAGTGAGCTATGTCCTTGATCTCAGGATTGGGCCCAGGGAAAAAAGGGCTCAGCTGAATTCTTAACCGTTGAACCAGACCTCTGGGAAGGGCTTAGGTCTTCAGCGCATGACTGTCCTCTTGTGGCCAGTTGCTGCAATTGTCAGTTGTGGCTCTGGAGAAGAACAACGACTTCTTTTTCCTTGGTATGTACCTTGCTCTGGACACCCACACATACTAGATCTAATCCTAACAACCACCCTGTGAGGTGGGTGTCCTTATCCTACTTACACATGCTTAAAGGCGATCCAGAAGGAAGAATGGCAGAGTGACTGGGAGGGTGAACCCAGACAGTTGTTGCTGTGCGCTGTCGAGTTGATTATGACTCACAGCAACCCCATGTGACCTGGTAGAACTGCCCCATAGGGTCTTCTAGGCTGTAATCTTTATGGAAGGAGCCCTGGTGGTGCAGTGGTTAAAGCAATCAACTGCTAACCAAAAGGTTGGCAGTTTGAAACCACCAGCGACTCCGTGGGGGAAAGATGTAGCAGTCTGCTTCTGTAGAGATTTACAGGTTTGGAAACCCTATGGGGTCACTATGAGTCAGAATCAACTTAACAGCAGTGGGTGGGGCAATCTTTATGGAGGCAGATCACTGGGCCTTTCTCCTGCAGAACTGCTGGGTGGGTTCGAACTGCCAACTTTCGGTTAGCAGCTAAGTGCTTAACCATTGCACCACCAGAGCTCCTGAACGCAGGCTACTCTGGTTCAAAATTTGCTCTGCCATCACTGTTCCTCTGAGCTTGGGCAAATTACCTAACAGCTCTGAGTCTCAGTTTCCTCATCTATAAAGTGGGGATGATAATAATACCTACCTCATAGGGATGTCATGAGGTTACATGAGTTAAGATTTATAAGCCTTCAGAGTGATGACCAGCACATAGTAAATAAATAATATTGCCAAACTTGACACACCTTAAGCTGTATGCATTTGGGCATATCACTGCATTGCTCCGGGCCTCAGCTCCTTCACCTGTAAAATGGGGCCAATCACAGCTTCCTCATAGGGCTGTTGTGATAATGGAAGTGGATCTGGGGTGTGAATGTGCTTTGCTCTTCTTAGCAACATTTTTGATCTGTCCGCGGGGAGGGATGACCATGGGAGTTGGACATTGTTAGAAAGTGCTAAGAAGTTATGCTCCTCTCTCCAGGGCCCCTGGACCTCCTTGGCCTCACAAGTCCCCCACCTCAGCATTTCCCCCCATGCAGAGTCACAAAGAGGCTCTGAGAGTGGCCAGAGACTTTCCTGGAAGGGACTGTAAGTCATCTTTCAGCTATTCCAAAAATCTTTCACTGAGTTCAGTTCAATAAGCAATTCTTGTGTCTCTACTCTACAGTGGACCCTGTGCTGGACACTGAATTGTGAAGATAAAGAAGACTGGCAGCAGCTTAGTGGTTAAGAGCTTGACTGCTAACCAAAAGGTGGGCAGTTCGAATCCACCAGCTGCTCCTTGGAAACCCTATGGGGCAGTTCTAGTCAGAGGGTCACTATGAACCAGAATCAACTTGACAGCAGTGGGTTTGAGTTTTTTTGTTTGTTTGTTTAGGAGCAGCTTCAATCTGATGGAGAGGACAAAAAGTGGAAACAACTGTAATTACAACACAAGTGATGATAGATTGAGATTTCTAACGAAGGTGGGGAGCAGGGGTCGGGGTCAACTTCCGAAAGATGGATATTACAAGCTATCACCACCCTTACTGTGACCAACACCAGCTGGATTCCAAAGACTGAGTATCTTGCTTACTGTATTTCAAAAGTTTTCTGAGACATATTTTTCAATGTTAGTAAATGATCTGCATTCTTGACCTTGCTCCCCATATTCCAGTTATTCTAAAGAATTTTTATTGAATGTAGTTTCAAGATCATGTGTGGATATGGGGTACACAGCATTCTCAATGATTTATTTATTGGGTTTAAATACGGAAAGGAAGGAAGAAACTGTATCGGCACAGGACTTTCCTGGTGGAAAAGGTACAAAGAAGCACGCCAAGCAGAGAGAATAGTGAACAGGGAGAGCAGGGAGGCTGCAGGAGGTGTCAGTAGTATTTGATCAGAACCCAAGGTCCACGACTGAAGGTGGCTGAGAGCAGAGGGGCTAGTAGAGGGCCAAGCAGGTGGCTACGTCATGACGGGGAGCTACTTGCCAGACTTTAAGCTAGACAGTGACAAGGTCTGGTGTGCGTTTTAAAGAAATTCCACAGGAAAATGGCGGTGGGGAGGGCGATTAAACTGATAATCACAGGAATTGTGGGGGGTGCTTCCCCAAGCTGCCCCAAGCTCCTCTATTGGGACCTGAATCCAATTGCCCTTCTCCAACATGGGGCTGCCGCCAGAGACCCAACATCTGTGAAAAACATCTCTGAGACTGGAAACATCTGGAAAGAATCTGGCCAGCCTGGTAGCTCTGGCCTTCCCAGCGGGGCTGCATCTTTCACATCCTTTGTCTCCTCCTCAAACCCATAGGGAGCTCACTTGTTGACTGGAAGATGGACAACCTCTCCGGCTTTTAGCCGGCACTGGAGTTCACCTCTAGGTGGCAGCCTTAATCCTCAAACCCCACCAACTTCCATGCTAAGGCCGAGGAGAAAAGAAAGGGGCTTAAGAGGTCAGGCATCCCTGGGTAGTGCAAATGGTTAATGTGCTCGGCTGCTAACCAACAGTTTGGTGGTTCAAGATCACCCAGAGGCACCTTGGAAGAAAAGCCGGGCAATCTACTTCTGAAAAATCAGCCATTGAAAACTCCACGCAGCACAGTTCTACTCTGACACCCATGCGGTTGTGATGATGGCAACTGGTAAGCAGGCCAGGTCAGAAGCTGTAAGCACATTCCTTGAATGGCGCACAACCGCCCTCCAGGTGCACATCATTATCTCTATTTAACGGTTGAGAAAACTAAGGCTCAGAGAGGTGAAGTCATTGGTCCAAAGTCCCTCAGGTGGGGACTTGGCCTCTCTGAGTCTGTTTCCTCACCTTTATAATGAAACAAACCCACCCTATTTCTTATGGCAAGACCATTGTAAGGACCAGAAAGCGAGAGACAAGGCACCTGGAGCCTTTAGCAGAGTGCCTGGTGCAGGGAAAACTCTCAATACATTTTTTAAAATTAAGATAGAATTCACACACCATAAAATTCACTCTTTTCAAGTGTACAGTCCAGTGGTTTTTTAGTTGTACAACTATCACCACTACCTAATTCCAGAACATTTTCATCAATCCAAAAAGAAACCCTGTCCTTCCAGTGCCTCCCAGTGGCCAAACCCAGCCAGAAGCCAGAGGATGAAGGAGCCCACTGATGCAGTGCAAAATGGCCAGCCTCCTGGGGCACAAGACAGAGTGGCAAAGGGTGAAGAATAGATCTGGAGGGGCAAATGGAAAACATCCCGCACACAGGTTTATTTCAAGACTTTAAAATGGCAGTACGTATTCCACTGTATCCATAATTTACATAACACCCCCTACAAATAGATGAACATTTAGATTGTCTCCGATTTCTCCTTAGTAAGAGTGAATGACTTCGAAGGTCTTATACCTAAGTCACCGTGCGTGTCCATAATTACTTCCTTAGAAAAAATTCTTAGAATTGTTGAGTTACAGTGTGTGCACATCTTGTATTTCTGTCATTGATGGACTGATTTCCAGGAAGGTTTTACCTACTCATTTATACTCCTTACAAGAATGCAATACAGTGTTAATTTCCCTGAAAAAAAAAGAAACCCTGTACCTATTAGCAGTGACTCCCCATTCTCCCCTCCCCACAGCCCCTGACAACCACTAATCAACTTTCCATCTTTATAGATTTGCCTATTCTGGACATTTCATAGAAATGAAATCATACATTATGTGGCCTTTTGTGTCTGACTTCTTTCACTCAGCATAATGTTTTAAATGTTCATCCATGTTGTACTTGAATCAGAATTTTATTCCTTTTTATGGCGAATAATGCTCCACTGTATGGTTACACAATATGTTGTTTATCCATTCATCAGTTGATGGGCATTTGGATTGCTTCCGTTTGTTGGCTATTATGAATAAATAATGCTTCTCTGAACATTCACGTATACATTTTTGTGTGAACATATACATGTATGTGAACATTCATTGGAAGTACCAAGTCATATGGTAACTCTGTGTTTAACTTTGTGAGGAACTGCCAGACTGGTTTCCAAAGAGGCCGGACCATTTAACATTCCCATCAGCAATGTATATGAGGGTTCCAATTTCTCCACATCCTCACCAACACTTGTTATTGTCCATCTTTTTTATTGTAAGCATCCTAGTGGCTATGAAATGGTATCTCACTGTGGTTTTGATTTTAATTTTCCTAATGACTAATGATGTTGAGCATATTTTTATGTGCTTATTGGTCATTTATCTTCTTTGGAGAAATGGCTATACAAATCCTTTGCCCTCACAATACATTTTGGATATATATATATCGTATTCAAACCCCAGATCCACTTGAACTATCACACTATCACAACAGGCCTATGAAGCAGCCTTGAGTAGCCCCATTTTATAGGTGAAGGAACTGAGGCCCAGAGTAGGGCAGTGATATGCCTGAGGGCACACAGCTTGAGCAATGTCAGGACCCAGAATTTTATTTATTTAACAAACATTCCTGTAGTATTTACTACGTGCTGATCACTGTTCCAAAGAGCCTGTGAATCTCACATTCCAAGAATTTTCCAGCAAAAGTATTATTATCACTAGCACAATTTCTCCAAAGCAACAACTTGTTTCTTTTCTTTTCCTAATTATGTTTTCTCTCCACTTATAGATAAATACATGTTTATTGTGGGACATTTGGAAGACTGTACAGAGAAGCACAAAGAAGACAGAGTAGAGCTTTCCCTCCCTTCTTTCCTTGGCTTCTCCCTGAGATTGGATTCATGTGAACAGGAGACACACTGGAAGCCTGGAACAGGAGGTCTGTACCTTTGGGAAGCTTGTCAAGCATTTTGTATTCTGCTAAATGGAACCTGGAGCAGAAGGCATCTAACACATTTTTCAAGAGGAGATACACCAGCTGGAATGGAAGCTTGCTTTGGTTTAGGGGTTTTTCTAGGGCTGTTTGGGCCTGGCTAGAATAGGGGCTTCCTCACTTACCAGCTATGCAGCCTCAGGCAAGTCACCTAATGACCCAGTGCCTCAGCTTCTTCATCTGTAAAATGGGGCTAAGCATCCCTAACTCATCCAGTTGTGGTGCCCGCTCTTTCCATCCCCAACAACGTCTGCAGCACTGGAATCCCTGGTTCATTGGCAGAACGTACTCTCCTTCACATGGGGCTCTGGGGCTGAGGTCTTTGTTCAAAATAGCCCAGTGCCTTAGGAGATGGAGATCTGGGTTCAGATCCTAGTTTCATCTTTAACCAGCCCTTGGTCAAGTCCCTTCGTATGTTTGAGCCTCAGTTTCCTCATCCGTACATACTGAACCTATGTTAGAGGATAGTTGGGAGGTTTCAACAAAATAATGCCTGTGAAGTGCTTAGCTGGGTACTTCACCCTGAGCTATTGTCATCATTACTGACTGCGGGCCTACTATGTGTCTGGTACTCTCAGGGAAGGCAGGCACAAAGGTGAAAAAATAGTTTGAAGTTTTACTGAGTGTCCTATGTCAGACTCTTTGCTCTTGCTACTCCACCATTTGAGTTGGGCTTTGAAGGATGGACCAGATTTGGGCACATGGGATGGAGGGGAGGAGGAGTATTCCAGGTAAGGAGCCTTGTAAGAAAGCCTGGGAGGTGGGAAAGTGCAGGGCACGTACAGAAAACTACAAGCATTTTAGTTCGGTTCAGTGTGAAGGCCTCTTCTCTCCATCATACAAACCTTAGCTAAAATGCATTAAGTACCTACTAGGCAAGAGATGAAGAGCCCTGGTAGCACAACAGTTAAGCACTTGGCTGTTAACCTCAAGGTCAGTGGTTTGACCCCACCAGCTACTCCACTGGAGAAAAGACTCAGCAATCTCTTCCTGTAAAGATTACTATTGCCATCAAGTCGATTCCAACTCATAGTGACCCTATATGACAGAGTAGAACTACCCCACAGGGTTTTCAAGGCTGTAATCTTTACAGATGGAGCATGGAGTGGCTGGTGGGTTTGAAAGCCAACATATTAGTTAGCAGCTGAACTTTCAACCACTGTGCCACCAGGGCTCCTTCCATAAAGATCACAGCCTAGGAAACCCTATGGAGCAGTTCTACTCTGTTCTATAGGGTCTCTGTGAGTCAGAATTGACTCAACGGAATAAAACAACAGGCAATTGGAAACCTCCCAGAGGTGCCTCAAAAGACAGGCCTGGCAATCTGCTTCTGGAAGGTCACAGTCTTGAAAACCCTGTGGAGCGGTTCTACTCTGCACACATGGGGTCGCCATAAGTCAGAACTGACTCAACAGCAACTAACACAACAAAATGCAATCTGCAACACCTCCCCCCGGCCCGCCCCGAGTCCCTGGATGGTACACAGGGTTAACGCACTTGGCTGCTAACCAAAAGGTTAGAGGTTGGAGTCCACCCAGAGGTGCCTCAGAAGAAAGGCCTGGTAGGCTACTTCTGAAAAATCAGCCATTGAAAACCCATGCAGCATGGTTCTACTCTAACATACATAAGGTCACTATGAGTCGGAACTGACTTGAAGGCAACTGTATGCACCCAGCACCCCCTAAGGATTTTACATTCAACACCTGATTGAATCGACTCAACAACAATGGGTTTTTTGTTTTAGTAATCCGAGAGGTCACTTTTGCCACCCCATTTCAAAGATGAGAAAATCGAGGCTCAGAGAGGTTCAGCAACTTGGCTAAGATCACAACTTGGCTAAGATGGGGCAGGAATTCAAACTCAAGGAGACAGATTTCAGATCTGTGTCCCACACCTCTTGCAGGAATTAGTTCCCAGGCAGTGAAACTCTAAAGCCAGCCCTAGCTACCCGAAACTCAACCGCAGAGAGCTGGCCCGCAGCCCCCTTGCTGGCTCCCTTCTCTGCTCTCAGCCCCACCCTACCACCCCCATTTCCCTCCCTGGCCCTGGGGCCCTGCTCCTTTCCCAAACCTGCTCTGCCACAATTCCTTCCAGGTTCCTTCATCTGTAAAATGGGGATAATGATAGTGCCTGTCTCAGAGAGGTGTTGTGAGGATCAGAGGAGATGCTCAAGATGAAGTGCTTGGAACCCAGCACATAGTAGGCTGTCAATAAACATTAGCAATCATCATCACCACGATCATTTCAACAGTGTCTCTGAAGTCCTGTGAAATAATAAAATAATAAAAAAAATAACTGATGGTATTATCCCTGTTTGATGGCTAAGGAACCTGAGTTTAAAAGAGGTGAAGAAGGGGGAAGAACTCAAATTCATGTAAGACCAGACTTAATGGTCTGAGACTAGAGGAACCCTTGAAAACATGGCCCTCGGACTCTGTTAACCCAGAAGTAAAACCATTCCTGAAGCCAACTCTTCACACAAAAATTAGACTGGACTATAAAACATAAAATAATACTCGTGAAGAGTGTGTTTCTTAGTTCAAGCAGATACATGAGACTAAATGTGCAGCTCCTGTCCATAGGCAGGATGAGAAGGCAGAAAGGGACAGGAGCTGGTTGAATGGACACAGGAAACACAGGGTGGAAAGGTGGAGTGTGCTGTCACATTATCAAGATTACAACTAGTGTCACATAACAATACGTGTATAAATTTTTGTATGAGAAATTAACTTGAGCTGTAAACTTTCACCTAAAGTACAATAAAAATTTTTAAAAAGTTAAAAAAAAAAAAAAGAGAGGTGGAGCAGCTGCCTGTCCAGGGTTGCTGAGCTAGGAAGTGGAGATCAAGGACTTGCATCGGGGCCTTCTGACTTTCTGACTTCAGATCTCATTAACCTCTGCTATGCTCTGCTGCGAAGATGAGTGAATCATATCATCAATATTTATTACCCACCTTCTGCATGCCAAGCCAGGCCCTAGATGCTGAAGGGCATCCGAAGAAGGATATACCCTGGACCCTTCAGAGGGCTTGAAACCTAACCGATAAACAAGGCATGAAAATAAAGCCTTGGAACATGAGGCATAACGTACTAAAGTTCCAAAGAGGGCAAGAGGCACTCTGAGAGAAGGGAAGGGAAGGGAAACTTCCTGGAGGATGTGCGATTTAAGCGGGGCCTTAAAGGACTGTGAGATAATGTAGACTGGAGTGAAGGGATCTGTGTAACGGAGATAAGGCCAGAGATGTAATAACAGCTGCCATTTCTGAGGTTCCCTAGGAGCCAGGCTCTGTGCTGAGAGCTTAACATGCATTATCTCATGAAATTCCCCCACAATCCTATGAGGTGTTGTTAAGGATGAGAAAACCAAAGCTCAGAGAGTTTACAAAACTAGCATGGGCTCACAGCTAGTAAGTGGCAGGGCCTGCGTTTGAACCCAGGGCTGTTGCTCTAAAGCCTGGGCTTTTAAGCTCCATCAAGCATTATTGCTATGTTGTCCTCATGATCCTAGGGAAGGACTCTGGAGGGCCTTGAACACCAGCTCAGACTTGCATAAAAATCACAGGGCACCCGGCAAGAATCAGTTGACCTGGAATCCAGCAGCAGCTTCTAGCTCTGCCACTTACTAGCTCCATCACCTCTCTGAGCCTCAGCATCTCTAAAAAAGAGAGATGAAGGATGTAAATGATTATGAGCATTGAAGGCTTTGGAATGAGGGATGGAGGCTCTTGTGACAAAAGGATTGTTATAGGAGAAATCTGGAGAGATTCGAACATTTACTGAGCGTTGGGCCCTGGGAATACAACTGTGAACGAGACAGGTCTCTGCACTCTGGACCCCTGTGTCTGCAAGGGGCAGGGCACAGCTTGGGTGGGTGGGGAGGAACCCCTTACTGGAACAAACAAGGCTCCAGAGCTAGACTGTCCCAGATTCAACTGTCATATCAGCTAATTTTGCTGTGTGACCTTGGACAAGTTACCCAGCCTCTCAGACTCTCCATCTTTATGACAGTTATCATCATTCCTCTTCTCAGGATTGTTGGATCAAATTCAACAACATTATAATGATCTAGCAAGGTGCTTGGCATACTGTAGGCGCTCACAGATGTTAGTTTCCCCCTATGAAGAGGTATATTAGGTTCCGAGCCTCTCCCCCTACCAAGAAAAGGAACAGGGTCCTGGCTTTCATTTTAGCGGGGATATGGGTATTAATGCACATATGCTAGCCAAGCTAGAATGCAAACTAACAAAAGGTCCGGTGGCCTGAGGAATGTACTGTTAGGTCTGGGCTCAGGTTAGGATTCCGCGCCAAACGCTTTCCCCCAACCTCCGGGAATTCGGGTCCATTCCTTGGCGTGCTCTGCCTGTTCTGGTTATCTCTGCCTTGTACGTCTCGGGCTGCTAGCGCCAGCGGGCACCAGGCGATAGCAGGTCCGCGGTCCCTTTAAGCAGTAAAGCTCGTGTTGCAATCACCGCCTTGAGGACCGGTCCTTTCCGGGGAGTGGAGCCTGCTCTTGTTGCAGCAGCCAATCGAAGCGCGGCATTTTCCGCGGGAGATCCAAATTTCGCGGCACGCAGCTTGGCGCTAAAAAAAAAAAAAAAAAGAAGAAAAAAAAGAGGTAGAGAAAGGCTCAGGGACTAGAGGGCGAGCCGGGAGAGAGTCGGTGCCATCGCCCCACCCCCACCCCATCCTAGCGCATCGCGTCTCCGTCGAGCTGTAGGCGTCCCGGAGTTCCCTCCCCGGAACGGGCCTGCCCCCCGGCGCCGAGGCCTCGGGGGCGCAGGGCCGTCCCGGTCGCGGCCGCCCTCGGGGCGGGGCAGCCCCTTCCCGTGCCGCCGCCGCCGCCACCGCCACCGCCAGGCGATCTCCAAGCGGCGATCTCCAAGCGCAGCTAGGCTCGGCCGCGGGCCAGGAGGGGAGGGTCCCGGCCTTGCCCCGCAGGCGTCCAGTGGCGGCCTCCCCCGGCCTCCGCGCCATGCCGCGGGCTGCGTAAGCTGCTGCGGGCTCTGGAGCCTGCAGGTGCCCGCGAGCGCACGAGGCTCGGG